>NW_027528006.1:1025354-1036743 GCF_008692635.1 Crocuta crocuta
CAGGTGGTAAATGCTTCTCCTTATGTTCTCCTTATTCTAATCCCCATGCTAAGAAAAAAGGTTTTAGATTAAAAGGAAATTAGCTGTTCATTTGTTATTTGTCAATAACAGTGAAGAGGAAGTTTGTGTGTGCTAGACATCTACTGATAACAATCAGTTGAATGTTCAAGCAAAATAATTAACTTCCATTTGTTTGGCTGTCTAATTTCTTCTTTATTATTTGTCCCAGCTAAGTTCCATCCAGGTTAGTCTTTTTGTTTTATTTTGTTTTGTTTTTGATGCACTATGCTGTATGCATATTTAGGATTATGCAAAGCCAAACACTGATAAAGATCAACAATTATTTAATTACAATTATGCTATATTGCATGGCACATGTTATGTTTGCATTGAGTTCTGTAATTGGATACACCACATTTCATATTTTCCATTGCTATATAGCATGCTGTTCACAACAAAGAATTGTCTAATCTGCCATGTTCTGAATATTTATATTAACTATACTGGCTTGTATATGCTTGGGTCATGAAGATTTAATAATTTAACAATAGGTCATTGGAGTTCTGTTGTGTCATCAAATAATTATAGAATTTATGTTTTATCAGTGGCAAAAACACTGTAGTATTCTAAATTCCACTTATTGCCCTTTAGTTTAATGCTTACTGTTACCCTTTCTCAACATGTTTTCCCATCATGAAAATTAACCCACTCTATATCTTTCTGGAAAGAAAATAAACTGCTCCCTTGCCAAGCCGTTCATTATGCTGCTGCTTTCCTTCATGAATTGTGATCTAACAGTAGCCCAGCAAAAAGCCCAAGCTTTTGAAGTGTTGTGCTAATTTGATTAATATGTAGTTACATCCTGTTATGATGCACTTTGCCTTATGCATTTTAAATGGAAAATGCAGAGTGGATTACATCGGTGTTAAAAACACAGCATACTAAATGAACAGTACTGAAAGCAGTCTATAATAACAAACTATGCAACCACTTTAAACACGCAGAAGGTTATTGTTTGCAGGTTAATGATAATTATATGAAAATACATGTTTTTATAACACTTAAGATCCCAACAAAAATACTGGTGAGGTTAATACAGCTGCACCTAAAAATATTTATTCTACCAGTAATTTAAAAATAATTCTATAAGTATCTTGACATCATCATCAAAATTATGTGTGTATGCATCAATACATGTATATAAGCAGTTTGTGAATTCTTTGGATAAAAATTGCTGAAGTCAATCTTAAAATGCTTAGGGAATCAAAGAGTAAGAGACCTCTTTCTTAAAAAGAGATTCATGTTTTCATGCTTATTACTGAAAGGAAATTAGCATATTGCCAGGGTTGCTAAAAATGATAGAGTTACTTTTGTGTGGATCTTACTAAGATTCAGTGGCTTAGGGAGAGTGATGGAAGGGAGAGAATGAATCCTATTACCAGGTAAGTCCACAGTTCTTCATATTGTCTCCACCTGACTTTCATCTCTACTAGCATCATAAAGTATTGTGACACTGCATTCTGAAAATCCATCCAAAATGGATGCTAATCAACTTAAGAATGCATGCACAATATCTTGGTCATATGGTAAAAAGTTGACAAATATCTTCTGTCCCCATTTTTGGAGATATTTGCTCAGCTATTTTCTCCATTTGGAACATACATTTTTATAGCTACCAAATGTTTTCCCCTTCCATTTAACTTTTTATCATGATTCATAGTGGTTAATAACAGTTTGCACTGGCTTGATATGGCCTAATTTCTTTAAGTACTTTCCTTCAGACTTTTTCAGCTTCTATGCCAACCATACTGAATTCTGCACCCAAATCTATTGAATAAACACTTGGGTTGTTGGTTGAAATTCATGACTGTGCTCTGTGGGTCAGATAGTCCCTCAAGAGCTGAAGAAAGGCAGCAAACACTTCCATGCTATCTCAACAAATTTGCTATCTAGCAATCACTGTATGTCCACTTCTGTTTTATCACCAAGAATCAGTTCAGAAGAGAGCAAATCAGAAGCCACCCCTTTCTTGAATATAAAAGTATTTACTGTCACTTAAACCTAAAATATAGAAGAAAACTTATCAGTATACTTTGTTTCAATCTCAAATATTCTACAATTGAATGTGGAGAAGATATTTTGCTTCAACTTCAAAAGTAGTAGAAGAGCTTATTACCTCCAAGATTCCTTTGTGCATGACTTCTCAGACTATACAAATAAGAAAAAAAGTAGCAGCATAGGGCAGTTAAGTTTCTAGGGAGTCATTAAGTATCTATGTTCACTTTTCTTATTAATCAGTTCTGTGGCTTTGGGGAAAGATGTAATCTTCCTAGACTTCAGACTCATCATTTTAATGGCTACTCATTAAAATGTAATTTGTAATGCTTTTTCAGTGTTTTTGATTACTGTCCACAATAAGAGATACATTTACATGGTGACCCAGAACACACACACACACACCACATACAACTAAAGGGAGAGTTTCATGAAACCGTACTTATTCTTATAATATGGGATGATTATCAGTAGTTTCGATGTTATTCTTTTTTTTTTTTTTAAATCTAGTTATGACACATTACATTTTGCTTTTGGTGTTTCAAAAACCCTGGCCATCTCTACCATACTCCAGTGGATTATGTGAATATGTTTTTGTGGACTCTGATAATACATTTGTTCACTTTTGCCGTGAATAGTTATACTCCTTGTATTGTCTTTTAATTTGGGATGGATTTTCTATTTTTCTAGTTAAAATGCATCTGTTTTAGCATTATAGCTTCTTGGTCAAGACTGACAATCATTGTTCTGTATTCACATTGTATCATTTCTTTATATAGCATTGGTACATTACATTGTGGGTTTTTAAAATATTACTTTCAAAATGTGAAAAGGTGTTAGAAGTATTATAAGTTGTTGGTATAATGAAAAAATTATTTCACCTAATAATCCATAGAAAAATAAATAACTTGTCTGTGATACCCTAAGAATTTAGTATTTGGCAACCACAGATCAATATGAGTCCAATCTCTTTGACACATTCTTCCCCAAGAAAGACCAAATGTAACAAATTTGTTCCAACTATTGATGCTTCATTTACTGTAAGGAATGAGATTTGACACAGCTTAGCATGATACTTGGCCCTCCTGAGTCTAACAAAGACGATAGCTAATACTCTCAATAATGTAGAAGGAAGAATGAAAAAGAAAGGGGATAATTCTAAGGACTGATTTGAAAGTGTCGATATGGTAAGAACAAACTAGATGCAGGTGTGAAGCATTCAGCCCACCTAATTCATGAAGACATAACTTTTATCGTGTTATATGTTCTTGACATTATCCCACCTGTTTTGTTTGGACATAACGGATCTAATAGACTGAGTATCTTCATGCTCTCCCATTTGCCATCTCCTCTGTAAAATATGAAATCTTTTCAGCAAAGAGGTGTCACATAGTATATAGTGCCTCATACATAATTGGCGTTCAGTAAGTATTTATTTGTTGATTAGATAGGATTTATCTCTCAAGTGTGCTCTCAAGCACTAAATGTCATCACTTTAGCTCATGCCAAACCATCTCCAAAATTTTCTCTGAACTAGTAAAAATCACCCTAAGACTGTTTATGAATGCTAATAAATTTCCTGGATAATCTGATGGAAAGAGAAGAAAATGAATTCCAACCAAATTATCTATAATTGAACGTTTCTGCCATTTCCTGTCCCTGCCAATGCCGCCCAAATCAGAGCGGCTTCCCAAAACCATAGCTTAAGTTTATGAGTCTCCTACCTCATTGTAAATTAGGATTATAATGAAATTTGAGTGAGAGTAAATACTGACCTAGAATTTTACTGCCTGAAAGGGCTGCTCAGTTCTTTCACCTTGGTGCTATCTAGTAGAAACATAATGTAATCTACTTTTAATTTTCCAATAGTCCAATTTTCTACAACTAAGATGTTACATTTGAAATTAATTTTAACAATACTTTGTTTAGTTCAATATAGTCAAAATATTATGTTTTCAAATGTAATCAACATGAATTTAATAATCAAGTACTTTGCTTTCTTTTTTTTTTTAAGTCTTCAAAATGCAGTGTGCACAGCTCAATTTGAACTATCCACCTTCAAAAGGTGCATATTTTGCCAATGGCTACCATTTTGGATAATGTAGCTCTAGACTATTCCACTAATGACTTTGGAGGTGAACCAGAACTGATCTCCTCAGATAGAGGTAATATTTAAAACTCGAAAGTTTAAAAGCAAACTCTGAGTTAGTTATTGAAAGACAGAGAGCTCTTGTCAACATTAGGAGATTATGTCCCCTCCCTCACCCACTCATACATCCTTTCCAAATTTCCTATTGATTACTTCCCCAGCATGAAAGAGGCAGGAAACAGGAATATCCTTTCATGGATGTGGTTGCCATCTTGACTGGTGTGGTTAGCATTAAACCCATTAGCATTAATACTCCCCATAAGAAGCTTTGGATAAGTAGCTTTAAAATTCTGGATGATCAACAAAGAAATAGATTTTCTTAGGGGAGAGTGAATTTGTTAGAAGAGAAGACAGGAAGGAGGCAGATGCGCTGAGTCATAGTACACAAAACTGATCCTGAAAAAACATATAGGGATCCAAGGCTAATTGAAATAATTGTCAGAGTTTATGAGTTCTGCCTTATGATTGGCATCACTTTCTCTTTTCCACCCTTCCTTTCTCTCTTAGACCCATTCAGCATATGGGCAACCATTGAAGCTTGGTCTGAGCCAGATGAAGTGAATGCATCCAAGGTTATACTAACTAGATTCTTAGTTTGCCAAGGTGGTCCCCAAGCAGAAAATCAGTATGGATCTTATGAAGCAGTACTTCTCAAACTTTAGTGTGTGTAAGAATGACCTGAGAAATCTTGTTAAAATACAGACTCTGATTCTGGAAGTTTAGGGTGAAGCCAGAGATTCAATCTCCCAGATGATGCCTATGCTTTTTGTCCTGGGGCCACACATTGAGTACCAAGGTCATGTTATTGGTGGTCCTTAACTCTCTCTACAGCTTAAAGTTACCACAACTTTAAAAAAAAAATAACCAACACTCTTTCCCAAATCAATTAAATCAGAACAAGGGGAAGGTGATGTGAGGTGAGTGGAGCAAGTATTAAAACTTTGTAAAAACTCCCTACGTGATTAAAATGTGCTGCTATGTTGATCTATCCTGATGTTAGTGTAATCAAATGACTCTCACTTATCTGCTCTATTCCACCAGCTGCCAAGTCTTCGTAACAAGCTTCAGAATCCCTCCTCCCACTGTCTGGTACTCTGTCAACTCCACATCCAGGTTCTCATTCCCTTTTACCTCATTCCTCTTCCTCTACCTGCTTTTCAGTTCAATTCAACCACATAACTCTTGATTAACTGCCTGGCAAGTACTGTAGAGGAGTCAGAAGAACCAAAAAAATCCCTATATTCAAGGATCTTATTGAGAGAGTTTAGGAAATTATTGTAAAATACCACAACTCATCACACTCAAATTCTACCCAGAATAATGTTGTTGATTTCTAGGAAGTAGAGATCCTGACTAAGTTTGTCAGGGAAAGTTTTTCAAGTTGGATGGAACTCAAGGTCAGAAATCACCTCTGAGCCCCAACAGTGAGTGCTCAGTTGAACCACCACCAGGAAATTAAAGAAGAGCTTTTAAGATCAGGCCTGGGTAATTGAAGATGGAGGTGGAGGCTTGAAACATAGTTGCCAGAAGAGAAAAAGAAGAGGGATGGAGGAGTAAATGTTGCTATGAGTTATTGGGAACATCTGCATGACTTGAGAAACTAGTAAGACCAATCAAAGAAGGGACACACTGAGAAGTGAGAGTTGACTTGGGGTAGAAACAAGATGAGTTCTGATTTAAATATGACAGACTTGCAGAAACCTCCAAGAGAAAATACCCTGAATACTTTTGAGTATGTGAGATTGCATGGAAGATATCTTGAAGGTAAAGGATGCCTTGACCCCAAAATGCCAAGCAAGGAATGTGAATGATTCAGAAATACAGACAACATGCACAGTTCAAACACACACACACACACACACACACACACACACTACAAAACAAACAAACAAAAAAAACATGAAATCTTCAGACCCTATCTTTTTCCTCCATAAGATGTAAATGAACCTAGCCTATTGACTCATCTATCTTTCCAAAAATTCAAATATCATAGAATTATCAAGATTCTATGATAATTTCTATCTGGACTCTCCTAGATACGATACTGGTACATGTGGCCAATGTAAGCTAATAGTGTTCACCCTAAGGAGGAATTTTTAGCCGTGCCAGGGGCTTTCAGTGGTCTCGGTGTTTTAACTAAGTGAAATCAGCGTTGTAATTCTCATTTTTCAGCTGTGGTTCTATACTCTGTTATCTTAAACCAATGGCTACCATCCAGCAGGGCACTTTGATTGTTGCGTAAATGTAACCAGTAGGGTTTTTCAATCCCCAGACTAGTATAATTATTTATATATTCACTCATTCTTTCATTTGACAGACTTAAATGTTTTAGACTAACATTGCCTTTCTTTCAATAGTGGGTGGAAAAATTTATAAGCATGAAACATCTTCTTCAGTAGAGAGAAGGGGGATTTGGTGGATGCCAACATATAATCAAACCATTTCTCCTCCTATATCTCTAGCTGAGTTATCTTATTTTTCTTAGTTTTCATTATAGCATTTACCTGTTAATACTTACTGGGAATAATTTGGCTTAAAACCAGGAATTGCTAGAGGGAGAAAGGAAATAAAATATCTCCCTCTAACCAGTCTGGTTTTGCAGTCCCAGTAATACAACTACATAGTAATAGGAGTATACGGTGTTTAATAGGGTCAGATAATGGTTAAAATTTCAAATAATCCTAATTTTCAGCCATTATTTGTCCTCCCTGTATTTGAAATCATGTCCACCAGTACACTGTGTTAGTAGGAAATCAATGCCTCTTGTGTATTTCTGTGTTAATACTCTAAAGAATATTTCGTGATAGAATTACTTGCTCTTCAAAGAAAACAAACATAATTTTAAAAAGAAAGTGTGTAAATATTGAAAAATACAGAGAATTAATGCAAGTAAAACACCTTCAGCTATATGATAGCAGCTGATACTGAATTTTTGCCAATGACATAAAATTGCAGAAATTACCCAAAGTACTGTGGGAGAAGCAGACTGTTAATCAAATATGTCAATGTATCTTCGTGGCTGATAGCTAACAAGTAAGTACTGACCTAAATTTTACCGGAGAGCATTTTAAAAGCATTAAGCATATGCTGTTTACTTAGTTGATGCAATAAATATAAACACGCTTTGAGTTCACAGTAAATCCAAAGTACAGACTTTAAATAATTCTAACATTTTAAATCAAATTGATTAATCACTAAAATACATTAGAAGAAACCGTTTCAGCAAATTTTTTGTGAAAAAGGTCTTTTAGTCAAATTCAGTTCCTCCATTTCTATCCACTGCATGTGTAATTCATGAACCTTTAAACAGTATGAGATTATAGATAGCTAAACTGACATTTGTACTTTCACTTAGCAGCTGAATAATCGGCACGCTCCAAGCTTTTTAAATGTTAAAGCAATCGTTGCTTTGAATTCATCTTGTGATGTCATTGCCACTAACAACTGACATAATAAATTTGAAGTATATGAAAGCTTGAAACGAATATTAGAAATACGTCTCATTTTAAATACATAACAATTAAATGATGTACAACAAGAAGTATGTTCTGATCCATCTATTAATGAAATGCTCTTTAAAAGTGTGATGTATCATTACCATTTTTGTATGCCTGAGCTTGCAAAGATTTTCATTTAAATGTGTTGTGCTCTTTGTTCAGAGTCAGAAAGAGCAACACTAAATGTATAATAAGGATGTGTAAACAGGTGAAATGAATCTGTGTTAATGAATGTGTATACAAGTGCTAGCTACACTTGCAGCCCATGGAAGGAACACTAAAGATACACACAGTATTTGTATTACGTAGGCCAAAGTTGTAGATTTCATACTTACACACTGGAACGGATAGTAGCCATTCATTAATTATTCCATGCTTAAATCATTTGAACTAGTTAACCATGGACCTTTTGCTCTTGAAAGGTGTGTGTGTGTGTGTGTGTGTTTAATTTAGAAACTGAGTATTTTCATGGATGGGACTCTTTTTACTAAT
Source organism: Crocuta crocuta (assembly GCF_008692635.1). Lineage (NCBI taxonomy): Eukaryota > Metazoa > Chordata > Mammalia > Carnivora > Hyaenidae > Crocuta > Crocuta crocuta. Next base: position 1,033,548 of record NW_027528006.1, read on the forward strand.
AAAGTAAGGCCACCCATGTAGTTAGTTAGACTACTTTAAGTGAATCCATTTATCTCTGCTATGAAGATGGGCAATATTCAGCCATTTGGAAGAGAAATAGAATTGTTCCATTGCCATTATCATTGGAGGTATTTGGTAGACACAGCATGGTTTACTTACTTCTTTCCCACCCACATGGACCTGAGTAGGGCCTGTTTGCACAGTATTTCCTCTACTGGTCCAGGTTCCCATTAACAAATAAGTAGACCACCAGACTTGTCTTATCTATGTTTTTTATATGTCATAGTAACTGGAGTATTGTGGGGGTTGGAAAATAATATTTTAAAGAAAAGTTTAAAGATGTTTTTGCATGATGAGAAAATTAGTCTCTGGCATGTTCTGTTATCCCATATTTCAAACATTTTAAGCAAATTAGACCAACTGTAAAATCATATAAACGATTAAGGGAAAATAGCCATACAGGATTATGTTTCCTCTAAGAAAAACATGAATAACTCTTAGAGCTAATGCTGAACATAGATAGTCCTTTATTGTCTAATACTTCAGATCTTATACCAACTTTATACTCAAGAGACATTCTCCTATAATCCAGAAATCTTGTCCATCTTTGTATCCTCAATCATCACACACTTTGACTTTCCAAATTTTTGACATTAAAATGTAAAAGAATTGGAACCTTTTTTTTAATGGACTGAGAAGGTAAACTTCCATCTAGCTGAAACTCATCCTAGAATCCTGGCTTGGAAATCAAGCTTAAGCTAATTAGGAAGCATGTTTTAAAGTCAGATAATTCTCATTTCTGACAGAATTTTCTTCAAGGGATTCAGTAGAATCCATTTTATAATGCTTCAATCCTTCCCGAAAGTGATGTCGAAATACATCTCTCTCACTTTCAGTCCTACCATTCTTATCTCCCACTACTGTCCTACATGGATCTCCCCACCCGATCCATCATGCACACAACATACCTAACTGAATTAATTCTCTTACTGTTCCTGGTCATTCTGCCAGAGTACCTTCTGCTCCAACTTCACTTAACACAAATCTGCTTCATCCAAACTCCAACTCAATTTATTGCCCTCTGTCTGCTCCTTTGTCCATAGGAACCACACTATACCAGTTTTGGTCTTGTTACTCATAGACCTGTATGCATCAGCCCATCTTGGATTACTATTATATTATAATGAGTGATAAATCAATGCTTGTTGTTGTTGACAACAATAATGATGATGATGATGATGATGATGATGATGATGATGATAACCAACCTAAGAAAAATGACGAATACAGGTTGGCTCTAATTGTTTTTCGTCATCATGAGTAAGACATCCATGAGCACATAGGAGACCCAGTAGCTATCAGATCCCATTGAAATAAATTGGGAAGCCCACACACAAACATAGGAAAGATCACACTCTCTTGAATAATAGTAGACGTTTTTGAACATTAAAGTAAAGTTTAAAATACACTCACTTCACTGAAGGGAAAAGTTAAGTAGCTCATGCTTAAAGGGATCTACCAGAGAGAGCATGTGAGTAGAGTTGACCCTTAAACAGCAGGTCCACCTATACACAGATTTTTTTCAATAAATACCGTACAGTATTGTAAGTGTATATTCTATGCCTTATGATATTCTTAATAATATTTTCTTGGCTTTAGCTTACTTTATTGTCAGAAGATGCTCTGGCACAGAGAATTAAATAATTGTCCAGTATTCCACAGCTGGATTACATGGCAGTTTTCATAGATGTGTCTGAAACCAAAAAAACACACTTTTAGTGGTGATTCTAACATCCAGGAGAATGGTAAAGAGAGATTTTTTAATCTCATCACATTTTTGGAGGGTATATCTTATTACCTCAGCGACAGTGGTAAGTTCTTTAATCTCTCTGAACCTCAGTTTTCTCATCCATAAAATGAGATGTAGTGCTATGTAAACTTTATTATGATTTGCAAAGTAGATTTTTAGATGCCAGATAAATGAACTTTCTATTGTCCTGCTATAATAAATCTGAAATCACTTCTCACAAATCTAAATTTTTACTATGTCATTGATTTTCACTAAACCTCAATTCTCTTTTGTGTTGATACTTAAACCTGCAGAATAATTGTAGAAACTTTGGCAAGTATAAATTTTGGTCAGATCAGTCAGAATGGTGATGTAATCAAGAGGGCAAGAGAATATTGACTGAGAAATCATGCATCTAAAGAAGTAGGCTGTCCTGACTGATTAGACTAAATGTTACACTTGGAATGATTCTATGAAACGTTTTCAGCACAAGCGTAGACAAGTATCTCCTTTCTGTATTTTTAATCTCCTGCAAGTATGAGTATACATGTGAAAAAGATATTTGTTTACACCATGACTCATTCCACAAAGGAAATAAGAAAAATTACAACAGGCCATATATTATAAAATTGTAATAAAATAGAAATATTAAAAAAGTATTAAAGCTTACATAAGCTGAGGCAAAAATCCAAGACCATGTAAACTTAGAAGACAAAAATATCAAAGGTTAAGGGCCAATAGAAATACACTAATAGAATTTAATATTTGGCTTGAATAATTGCAGGCACTAAATAATCAGGCACATGATACACATTGTCTTTAAAGAAGAGGAAAAAGAAGAAGGAGAAGAAGAAGGAGAAGGCAAAGAGGAGCTTTCCCAATTTGTTAGAAAAGTTAAAATTTGTTCCAGTATTAAATTTTTTAAAAATTAACAGAAAACTATAAAAGGAGCACTGACATACAGTGAACAATGTCTTTGACAAGGATTTCTACAAGTGTTTGGGTGAATGGCTGAACTTGTTGAATTTCATACTTTTGCCTGTTAGTATACTTATTTCTATGTAAACATAAGTTCATGAACTTACAATGTCATGTGTGGATTCATATGTAATATGGAAACCATAGGGAAATTTTATATCGTGTTCTTTGTACTATACTCTCTCTAAGTCAAATCTTTGTGTTTGGTTCATATTTTATACCTATTAACATTTGAAACCGGGGCGCCTGGGTGGCTTAGTCGGTTAAGCGTCCGACTTTCGCTTAGGTCATGATCTCGCGGTTCATGGGTTCGAGCCCCGCGTCGGGCTCTGTGCTGACTGCCAGCTCAGAGCCTGGAGCCTGTTTCAGTCTGTGACTCCCTCTCTCTCTGACCCTCCCCTGCTCACGCTGTCTCTCTCTCTCTCTCTC
>NW_027528006.1:1036853-1069299 GCF_008692635.1 Crocuta crocuta
AAAAAAAAATAACCAACACTCTTTCCCAAATCAATTAAATCAGAACAAGGGGAAGGTGATGTGAGGTGAGTGGAGCAAGTATTAAAACTTTGTAAAAACTCCCTACGTGATTAAAATGTGCTGCTATGTTGATCTATCCTGATGTTAGTGTAATCAAATGACTCTCACTTATCTGCTCTATTCCACCAGCTGCCAAGTCTTCGTAACAAGCTTCAGAATCCCTCCTCCCACTGTCTGGTACTCTGTCAACTCCACATCCAGGTTCTCATTCCCTTTTACCTCATTCCTCTTCCTCTACCTGCTTTTCAGTTCAATTCAACCACATAACTCTTGATTAACTGCCTGGCAAGTACTGTAGAGGAGTCAGAAGAACCAAAAAAATCCCTATATTCAAGGATCTTATTGAGAGAGTTTAGGAAATTATTGTAAAATACCACAACTCATCACACTCAAATTCTACCCAGAATAATGTTGTTGATTTCTAGGAAGTAGAGATCCTGACTAAGTTTGTCAGGGAAAGTTTTTCAAGTTGGATGGAACTCAAGGTCAGAAATCACCTCTGAGCCCCAACAGTGAGTGCTCAGTTGAACCACCACCAGGAAATTAAAGAAGAGCTTTTAAGATCAGGCCTGGGTAATTGAAGATGGAGGTGGAGGCTTGAAACATAGTTGCCAGAAGAGAAAAAGAAGAGGGATGGAGGAGTAAATGTTGCTATGAGTTATTGGGAACATCTGCATGACTTGAGAAACTAGTAAGACCAATCAAAGAAGGGACACACTGAGAAGTGAGAGTTGACTTGGGGTAGAAACAAGATGAGTTCTGATTTAAATATGACAGACTTGCAGAAACCTCCAAGAGAAAATACCCTGAATACTTTTGAGTATGTGAGATTGCATGGAAGATATCTTGAAGGTAAAGGATGCCTTGACCCCAAAATGCCAAGCAAGGAATGTGAATGATTCAGAAATACAGACAACATGCACAGTTCAAACACACACACACACACACACACACACACACACACACACACACTACAAAACAAACAAACAAAAAAAACATGAAATCTTCAGACCCTATCTTTTTCCTCCATAAGATGTAAATGAACCTAGCCTATTGACTCATCTATCTTTCCAAAAATTCAAATATCATAGAATTATCAAGATTCTATGATAATTTCTATCTGGACTCTCCTAGATACGATACTGGTACATGTGGCCAATGTAAGCTAATAGTGTTCACCCTAAGGAGGAATTTTTAGCCGTGCCAGGGGCTTTCAGTGGTCTCGGTGTTTTAACTAAGTGAAATCAGCGTTGTAATTCTCATTTTTCAGCTGTGGTTCTATACTCTGTTATCTTAAACCAATGGCTACCATCCAGCAGGGCACTTTGATTGTTGCGTAAATGTAACCAGTAGGGTTTTTCAATCCCCAGACTAGTATAATTATTTATATATTCACTCATTCTTTCATTTGACAGACTTAAATGTTTTAGACTAACATTGCCTTTCTTTCAATAGTGGGTGGAAAAATTTATAAGCATGAAACATCTTCTTCAGTAGAGAGAAGGGGGATTTGGTGGATGCCAACATATAATCAAACCATTTCTCCTCCTATATCTCTAGCTGAGTTATCTTATTTTTCTTAGTTTTCATTATAGCATTTACCTGTTAATACTTACTGGGAATAATTTGGCTTAAAACCAGGAATTGCTAGAGGGAGAAAGGAAATAAAATATCTCCCTCTAACCAGTCTGGTTTTGCAGTCCCAGTAATACAACTACATAGTAATAGGAGTATACGGTGTTTAATAGGGTCAGATAATGGTTAAAATTTCAAATAATCCTAATTTTCAGCCATTATTTGTCCTCCCTGTATTTGAAATCATGTCCACCAGTACACTGTGTTAGTAGGAAATCAATGCCTCTTGTGTATTTCTGTGTTAATACTCTAAAGAATATTTCGTGATAGAATTACTTGCTCTTCAAAGAAAACAAACATAATTTTAAAAAGAAAGTGTGTAAATATTGAAAAATACAGAGAATTAATGCAAGTAAAACACCTTCAGCTATATGATAGCAGCTGATACTGAATTTTTGCCAATGACATAAAATTGCAGAAATTACCCAAAGTACTGTGGGAGAAGCAGACTGTTAATCAAATATGTCAATGTATCTTCGTGGCTGATAGCTAACAAGTAAGTACTGACCTAAATTTTACCGGAGAGCATTTTAAAAGCATTAAGCATATGCTGTTTACTTAGTTGATGCAATAAATATAAACACGCTTTGAGTTCACAGTAAATCCAAAGTACAGACTTTAAATAATTCTAACATTTTAAATCAAATTGATTAATCACTAAAATACATTAGAAGAAACCGTTTCAGCAAATTTTTTGTGAAAAAGGTCTTTTAGTCAAATTCAGTTCCTCCATTTCTATCCACTGCATGTGTAATTCATGAACCTTTAAACAGTATGAGATTATAGATAGCTAAACTGACATTTGTACTTTCACTTAGCAGCTGAATAATCGGCACGCTCCAAGCTTTTTAAATGTTAAAGCAATCGTTGCTTTGAATTCATCTTGTGATGTCATTGCCACTAACAACTGACATAATAAATTTGAAGTATATGAAAGCTTGAAACGAATATTAGAAATACGTCTCATTTTAAATACATAACAATTAAATGATGTACAACAAGAAGTATGTTCTGATCCATCTATTAATGAAATGCTCTTTAAAAGTGTGATGTATCATTACCATTTTTGTATGCCTGAGCTTGCAAAGATTTTCATTTAAATGTGTTGTGCTCTTTGTTCAGAGTCAGAAAGAGCAACACTAAATGTATAATAAGGATGTGTAAACAGGTGAAATGAATCTGTGTTAATGAATGTGTATACAAGTGCTAGCTACACTTGCAGCCCATGGAAGGAACACTAAAGATACACACAGTATTTGTATTACGTAGGCCAAAGTTGTAGATTTCATACTTACACACTGGAACGGATAGTAGCCATTCATTAATTATTCCATGCTTAAATCATTTGAACTAGTTAACCATGGACCTTTTGCTCTTGAAAGGTGTGTGTGTGTGTGTGTGTGTTTAATTTAGAAACTGAGTATTTTCATGGATGGGACTCTTTTTACTAATAAAGTAAGGCCACCCATGTAGTTAGTTAGACTACTTTAAGTGAATCCATTTATCTCTGCTATGAAGATGGGCAATATTCAGCCATTTGGAAGAGAAATAGAATTGTTCCATTGCCATTATCATTGGAGGTATTTGGTAGACACAGCATGGTTTACTTACTTCTTTCCCACCCACATGGACCTGAGTAGGGCCTGTTTGCACAGTATTTCCTCTACTGGTCCAGGTTCCCATTAACAAATAAGTAGACCACCAGACTTGTCTTATCTATGTTTTTTATATGTCATAGTAACTGGAGTATTGTGGGGGTTGGAAAATAATATTTTAAAGAAAAGTTTAAAGATGTTTTTGCATGATGAGAAAATTAGTCTCTGGCATGTTCTGTTATCCCATATTTCAAACATTTTAAGCAAATTAGACCAACTGTAAAATCATATAAACGATTAAGGGAAAATAGCCATACAGGATTATGTTTCCTCTAAGAAAAACATGAATAACTCTTAGAGCTAATGCTGAACATAGATAGTCCTTTATTGTCTAATACTTCAGATCTTATACCAACTTTATACTCAAGAGACATTCTCCTATAATCCAGAAATCTTGTCCATCTTTGTATCCTCAATCATCACACACTTTGACTTTCCAAATTTTTGACATTAAAATGTAAAAGAATTGGAACCTTTTTTTTAATGGACTGAGAAGGTAAACTTCCATCTAGCTGAAACTCATCCTAGAATCCTGGCTTGGAAATCAAGCTTAAGCTAATTAGGAAGCATGTTTTAAAGTCAGATAATTCTCATTTCTGACAGAATTTTCTTCAAGGGATTCAGTAGAATCCATTTTATAATGCTTCAATCCTTCCCGAAAGTGATGTCGAAATACATCTCTCTCACTTTCAGTCCTACCATTCTTATCTCCCACTACTGTCCTACATGGATCTCCCCACCCGATCCATCATGCACACAACATACCTAACTGAATTAATTCTCTTACTGTTCCTGGTCATTCTGCCAGAGTACCTTCTGCTCCAACTTCACTTAACACAAATCTGCTTCATCCAAACTCCAACTCAATTTATTGCCCTCTGTCTGCTCCTTTGTCCATAGGAACCACACTATACCAGTTTTGGTCTTGTTACTCATAGACCTGTATGCATCAGCCCATCTTGGATTACTATTATATTATAATGAGTGATAAATCAATGCTTGTTGTTGTTGACAACAATAATGATGATGATGATGATGATGATGATGATGATGATGATAACCAACCTAAGAAAAATGACGAATACAGGTTGGCTCTAATTGTTTTTCGTCATCATGAGTAAGACATCCATGAGCACATAGGAGACCCAGTAGCTATCAGATCCCATTGAAATAAATTGGGAAGCCCACACACAAACCTAGGAAAGATCACACTCTCTTGAATAATAGTAGACGTTTTTGAACATTAAAGTAAAGTTTAAAATACACTCACTTCACTGAAGGGAAAAGTTAAGTAGCTCATGCTTAAAGGGATCTACCAGAGAGAGCATGTGAGTAGAGTTGACCCTTAAACAGCAGGTCCACCTATACACAGATTTTTTTCAATAAATACCGTACAGTATTGTAAGTGTATATTCTATGCCTTATGATATTCTTAATAATATTTTCTTGGCTTTAGCTTACTTTATTGTCAGAAGATGCTCTGGCACAGAGAATTAAATAATTGTCCAGTATTCCACAGCTGGATTACATGGCAGTTTTCATAGATGTGTCTGAAACCAAAAAAACACACTTTTAGTGGTGATTCTAACATCCAGGAGAATGGTAAAGAGAGATTTTTTAATCTCATCACATTTTTGGAGGGTATATCTTATTACCTCAGCGACAGTGGTAAGTTCTTTAATCTCTCTGAACCTCAGTTTTCTCATCCATAAAATGAGATGTAGTGCTATGTAAACTTTATTATGATTTGCAAAGTAGATTTTTAGATGCCAGATAAATGAACTTTCTATTGTCCTGCTATAATAAATCTGAAATCACTTCTCACAAATCTAAATTTTTACTATGTCATTGATTTTCACTAAACCTCAATTCTCTTTTGTGTTGATACTTAAACCTGCAGAATAATTGTAGAAACTTTGGCAAGTATAAATTTTGGTCAGATCAGTCAGAATGGTGATGTAATCAAGAGGGCAAGAGAATATTGACTGAGAAATCATGCATCTAAAGAAGTAGGCTGTCCTGACTGATTAGACTAAATGTTACACTTGGAATGATTCTATGAAACGTTTTCAGCACAAGCGTAGACAAGTATCTCCTTTCTGTATTTTTAATCTCCTGCAAGTATGAGTATACATGTGAAAAAGATATTTGTTTACACCATGACTCATTCCACAAAGGAAATAAGAAAAATTACAACAGGCCATATATTATAAAATTGTAATAAAATAGAAATATTAAAAAAGTATTAAAGCTTACATAAGCTGAGGCAAAAATCCAAGACCATGTAAACTTAGAAGACAAAAATATCAAAGGTTAAGGGCCAATAGAAATACACTAATAGAATTTAATATTTGGCTTGAATAATTGCAGGCACTAAATAATCAGGCACATGATACACATTGTCTTTAAAGAAGAGGAAAAAGAAGAAGGAGAAGAAGAAGGAGAAGGCAAAGAGGAGCTTTCCCAATTTGTTAGAAAAGTTAAAATTTGTTCCAGTATTAAATTTTTTAAAAATTAACAGAAAACTATAAAAGGAGCACTGACATACAGTGAACAATGTCTTTGACAAGGATTTCTACAAGTGTTTGGGTGAATGGCTGAACTTGTTGAATTTCATACTTTTGCCTGTTAGTATACTTATTTCTATGTAAACATAAGTTCATGAACTTACAATGTCATGTGTGGATTCATATGTAATATGGAAACCATAGGGAAATTTTATATCGTGTTCTTTGTACTATACTCTCTCTAAGTCAAATCTTTGTGTTTGGTTCATATTTTATACCTATTAACATTTGAAACCGGGGCGCCTGGGTGGCTTAGTCGGTTAAGCGTCCGACTTTCGCTTAGGTCATGATCTCGCGGTTCATGGGTTCGAGCCCCGCGTCGGGCTCTGTGCTGACTGCCAGCTCAGAGCCTGGAGCCTGTTTCAGTCTGTGACTCCCTCTCTCTCTGACCCTCCCCTGCTCACGCTGTCTTTCTCTCTCTCCTAGAAATAAATAAAAACATTTAAAAAAAAATTTAAAAAAATAAAATAAAAAAAAACATTTGAAACCATTTAAAGCACCTTTGAAGAAAATGATTATTTGACCATCTAAACTACATTAAAGTATCCCCAAACTTATAATAGCGTAACAGCCAGCTTGTATCTATTTAGTTTGATTCACAGACGTTAGGATTACTTGAAAGATTTTGCACAGTAAGAAATCAGAATTATGAAAGCTCTCCTAAACAAGAATAGAAGTTTAAAGTTGGTTAAAAGAGACAACACTTCCAACTAGAATCAGAATTACTCATTAATGACCCTTTCACCAGACAGTTTCCAGAAGGTTCTTACAAGGCTACCCTGGTGATAAAAAAGAGGTAGAATGCAAATTCAAGTTAATTTAAGCACCTATAAACCTCATTACATATGTGAATTGATTATATATAATTCATTGACTCCAACCTGAACTTTGATTCTATTTTATTTATTTGTTCAATCACAAATATGTATTGAGCTCATACTGTGTACTAGGATGGATATATAATAATAATAATAAAATATATAATGTCTTTTATTGGGCACTTGGGTGGCTCAGTCAGTTGAGTGTTTGACTTCGGTTAGGTCATGATCTCATGGTTTGTGAGTTTAAGCCCCATGTAGGGTTGATAGCATGGAGCCTGCTTCGAATCCTCTGCCTCTCTCTCTACCCTTTCCCCACTAGCTCATGTGTGCACAAGTGCACACATGCTTCCTCTCTTTCTCAAAATAAATAAACATTAAAAAAATTTTAACATGTAATGTCTTTTATCAAGTCTTCTGGGAAGACAGACAAGTAGATGGCAGGATGCAACAGGGTGTAACTGTTCCTGGTGTGAATAAAAGAAAACATAGAAGGACTCTTGACCTAGTCTCAGGCATCAGGGAAGGCTTCTGGTCATTTAATTGGAACCACTGTGAATAAATATGAGTTATCCAGATGAAAGTGCAGGCAACAATGTTCTTCACAGAAGAAATAATGTAGACAAAAGTACAAATAACACTGTGAGCACTTCAAATGGATTACAGCATCAAATGATGGAGGAGAATGAGATGAAACAAGAAAGGAGTATAAAGCAGGGGCCAGATCAGGAAGGGATATTTCATGTCCCATCAAGGAATTTCAGTTTTACCTTAAGTAACATTATTAAAGTAATGAGAGGATTTTTTGTTCATAGGGAGTGAGAAAAGATCATCATTTGGGGTAAATCCCTATGATTTCTTTATGAAGGACTAATTATAAAGAATTGTGGCAGACACTAGTAGTTTCCTACCTAAATTCTTTTTTCTCCCTTTTATTGGAACCTGGATCAACCAGATTATAATACTTAGCTTCCAAGACTCTCTTTCAGCTACCAGTGGCCATGTGACGCACTTTTAACTAATTAGAGTAGGCAGAATTCCTCTAGAGGGGGTTTACCTTGCAAAATAAAAAGACTGTGCCTCACAAGGAGGGATTTTTTGCCTTTCCACTTTCTCCCTTCTTCTTTCCTCAGATGGAGATGATTCTGAGGATACCAAAACCATCTTGCATTTATGAGGATAAAAGCACAATTGCAGAAGGTCAGACAGAAAAATAAAGATAGGAATATAACTTTTATATAACATCAATACTTTAGGAATGAATGGAGGAAGACCCACTCATTATGCGAATGAGGAAGGGTCTGTCATACAGGTAGGAAGAGGCGTTTAAAATTGATGATCTAAATTCCCTAATGAGGGGAAAAGAAATGGAATCCAAAGATCAGGGAGAGGAACTACCTTAGGAGAGGAGAGACCGGATCCATGGTGACAGAAAGGGTGGCTAAGTTTGCAAAGGGACGGAGGGAGGTGTTTAACAAGTTGAGTGAGTGAGGGAGTGGGATAGGGAATAAAGACATCTGGAGATTAATTAATTGCAAGAGCCATCCTGGACCAGGAGAGTAGACAGACCACCAAGAATTGAGAGGGTTGGAGTTCCCCTTGCCATTATTCAAGGTTGTGATGGTATCTGTGCCGGACCAAATTCTATCTGGTTCCAAATCCAGTCTTCAACAGCTTTGTTTTGGCAACAACCCTCCTGCCTTAGTCGCTCCAGCCTAGGGGCAAAGTAGCTTCCTGTTTTTGCCTATCTCTGAGTTTATACACAATTTCAGGTGAGTTTTCAGTTCTTAGTAACCAGTTCACACATTAAATTTCCTTGTTTTTGAATATTCAAATCGGTCCCTGTTTTCTGGCTGGACCCTGACTGAGCCAGTACTAAGTCATTTGGTCAGTTGAGTGTCCAACTTTGCTCATGGTTCATGAGTTTGAGCCCTGCACGGGGCTCTTTGCTGTTAGGGTAGAGCCCACTTCAGATCCTATGTCCGCCCCCCTCATTCTGCCCCTCCCCCACTCACAACACTCTCTCTCAAAAATAGAAAGAACATTTAAAAAATAGACCCTGAGATATTGCTAAGGAAGAGTGGTGATGGAGAGAAGGGACTGGAGGGACAGGGAAGTGATTAGTGGCAAGACGCTGATTGCAACAATAGATGGTGCATTTCCAGTCCAGTTCAGTAGCACAGTGCCAGCACTGCAAAACAAAAGAAGGACCATTGGCCCTATGAAACCACCCAAGATAAATTCCACTTCATGCCTCAGTAACTTAGAAATTGGGTGTAAGTGTTTTTTAAAAAAAGACTTGCAGATGCCATCATTGATTAAGACAATAGTTACATGACTTATGGAGTTATTTCTACATTGACCAGGCTCTCAACTTATGACGAAAAAAGGCTTTTTTTTTCCTTTGGAACTCACTCAGTAATATTCCTGGATACATGAGTGATAGAAAAAATTTAAAAAGCTTATTTTTTCCCTTATACATTCAGTGGAACTGAAAGATTAGATGATTTCTTTTTATCCCACAGAATCCCTAAAGCAGAAATCAGACATAGTACTTTTGTTTTCTCAAAACATTAGGACTGTCTGTGAGAATGGTGGATCCAGAAGTTTAAACGACACCTCTAAACCTCATTACCATTTCTCTTGGCTCCTAGGCAGCCATTTGTTAGAGTGTGTGTGCATGTGTATGGTGTGTGGCGGGNAGGATGCTGAGTAGTAAGTGAGATAAAATGGTATGTGTGGTATGATGGGACCAGCACAATCTGGCGGGTTGCAGAGTTGTAATCAGTTCAAACTGATAACATATATGTATGTGTTTGCATGAATTATGACATACATTTTGAGGGAGAAAGAAAAACTGAAAGAGAGCCAAGAAAAATTCTTCACAAGATTATTTCCAATAATAACAATAAAAAAGTAACAATGTCATTAGGTACTTAATACCAAGTTTTTTAACTTTTTAACCTCATGAATAATTGAAAATATAGACAATTATTCTATCTTAGCTGTGTCAAGAAATTAATATTTGCTTAAATATTTTCTGCATTTTTCTGATGTAGTTGCAAGACACAGAAGCCTGTCCTTACACAAAATAATCTTTCAGGGAAAAGCTAAACAATCATATAGACAATCTTAGGTCTCTCTGTTGCTTTTAATGGTACCATGGACAATTTTAGGTCCAAATGATCAAAACAATGCATCAAGTGTATCTCAATAAATGTGTTCTTTAAAAAAAAAGCTTTCAAGACCATGGACACATTAAACAGATAGTTCTGTGCTTCTTAAACCAGAGACATTTTAATAGTTGAAAGGTCACTTGGGGTATTTATTTTCTACCATAATTCATTTCTATCTTTTTCCTGTGATATTTATTTTTCCCACAAAAGCACTCAGGATTACACCATGGTTAAGTTTGTTTTTGCACTGGTAAGCCTCCTTTTCACCTTATTTAACAGATAATTAATTCATCGATAGTAAAAGTTTACTCAGAGGTGTAAATCCTTGAAGGTCATTTCCACTTAGAGAGACAGTAGATCCACAGTAGAGTTAACTATAACCACCTCAATATAAACCTTATTTCTAAATGCCCTCTTCTTAGAAAACAAAAATGATGGGTTCCTGGTTAATTGTCATGACAGAAAGGAACATTTAACAAGATGCTGGTCAGTCCTTGACTGAATGTATACAAGTCTAAATTTAGAAGATAAGCCCTGAAATCTGGTAGAAATCATTAATAAGTGCATGTATATTGCAATTCACAAGTGTATTTAAATTTCCATAGTCCTTCACATCTCACATGGTAACTAGGCTTTGGCTCTGTTTTTATCAACTTTTGTACAGATGAAGAGCAGAAATGCTTTTTATTTTTTTATTTTTTTTTAGTTGCTCATCAGCAACTTTTTTTTTTAATATTTTTATTTATTTCTAGGAGAGAGAGAGAAAGACAGCATGAGCAGGGGAGGGTCAGAGAGAGAGGGAGATACAGACTCTGAAACAGGCTCCAGGATCTGAGCTGGCAGTCAGCACAGAGCCCGATGCGGGGCTCGAACCCACAACTGAGAGATCATGACCTAAGCGAAAGTCGGACGCTTAACCGACTAAGCTACCCAGGCACCCCCAGAAATGCTTTTTAAACAAGAGTTGTAAATGTTCTAGCTGACTGTTCCTGATCCAACAATGCTGGCAGCTAGGATACTTAAGTAATCCCAACTCTCACACTGTTTTCCGGACCTCCCCTCTCCATGTTTTTAATGAACACAGTCCTATCAGAAAGTATTTGAGAACTCTTAAATAAGTGCCCAATTACCCCCTTGGTTTGTCTGGAACCAGAAGCTCATGGGCAGTCTAACGTGTGCCCATTATTGAAATCTAGACTCACACAAGTCTGAATGTATTTCAGAAAGCAACACAAAACTTGTGAGAGAAATCCCCATGAGTAAGAGTAAATAAGAGCTAGACTCAGCAACTGAAACTGGTTGGTTGTAAGAATGATTTATGGCTATCCTTGACCACCCCAATCCCACCCTTTCCACCATCTTGCAGAGTCTGTCACTCTGAGAATGTTAGACTGTGTTAGAAATGACCAGAATTCATCCCTACTAGTCCACAGAGCAATACTTTTCACTCTCTCCTTTCTCCTGTCCTTCCCTTCATAAATAAAAAACAAAAATATTTGTACATAAAAGGGAGAGACAGTTTCTTAGAGGCCAGAGACAGAAGACAAGCTGCAGAGATCCAGTAGCACATCATAAGAGATCCCGGAAGAGAAAAAAGCATAGATGCCCCTGGCCAGAGCATAGTACTGAATCAACAAAAGACTACACAGTCCCCTAGGTAACATGGTAGTCAGATGCCCAAAAGAAGTTAACAATTAGTGCCCATGATCTGAGATCAGCAATGCAAAGGTACCCAATGGGATTGAAGAATGTGGATTTCAGGAAGATGCTCTGAGACTCTGAGTGAGGAAGCTACCATACTAATCACCCAACAACAGGGTTACACATACAGAATGCTGTGGCATCTCAGAAACATTTGCAGAGAAGACCGCTTAGAAGATATTGGATTTCCTTCCAATAGTCAGGTAGCATTCAGAGCAGAGAGATTAGTGGACAACTAAAAATATCATATACACTGTTCTTAGCGGCTAATGAAGCTTGGAGCACAAGTGATACATATCTAAATAAAAATGATTGTGTATCAGAGTATCAAAAGCCCTAAGAATTAGCTCATTTTTCTTTCTTGCTGTGGCCACTAACTAAAACCAAATATAAATACGACACTAACTTTATCATGTATTCATTTTCTATTGCTGTGTAAGAAGTTACTACAAACCTAGCAGCTTAAAAAAACACCCCTTTATAGTTCAGCTCTGTAGACCGAAGGTTCAACACCATGAGACTACATCTGTGCTCAGAATATCACAGGACTGAGAGCCAGGTATCAGCCAGGCTGTTCTCATTGGGAGTCATTGGGGGGAAATCCACTCATTAGTGGATTCATGAGTATGAAATTCCATACTCCTTTTTTGTTGCTGGCAGAACTGAGTTCTTTGCAGTTGTGGGTCTTAAGTCCCTGTTTTCTTAATGACTGCAGCCAGGAACTGGTCTTAGCTCCTAGCGACTACCCATATTCCTTTGCATGTGACCTCTGCCATTTCCAAACCAGCAATGCTTTGGTCTCATGCTTCAAATCTCTAACTTCTGGCTTTGAACCATAAATGCAGACTTAAAGAGCTCAATGATTATGTCAGGCCTCCTTGACTATCTTCTTAGCTTAAAGTCAACTAATACGGGACCTCAGTTACACCTGCAAATGCCTTCAGAGCAGAACATACAGTAGTGTTTGAATAATTGGGAGAAAATGCATGTATACCTGAGACCAGGAATCTTGGGGACCATCTTAGAGTTCTGCCTACCACGCACTGATTCCTCTTTTACCTCCTTTCACTACAAAATACATTTTCTGTTGTACAGAAAATCACATATACTTGAGTTCATTATTAATTCATACATAGGACAAAAACAGTGATCTTGAAAACTAACATTAGACCAAAACCAATTTTTCTGCTATCTCATTTATACATTTAGCCAGTTATATTTATTAACCAACTGTCCTAATCATATCCAATTAGAAGAGAATACTGGCCCTTCTTGTTTCAAAATATCTTTTCTACATTCTTCTTTTCCTACAGTGTGAGAAGTTTAGCTAAGTTACTCCACTTTGTTTGGCCACGCGCCTGAAGGGACCTTAAACTGACATCAGCCCCCTCATGGAAGCACGTGGCCTGATAACAGCTTCCAGAATCACAAGCAAATGTAAGTACTGATATGACTTCCCCAACAGCAGCCCCAATCTCCTCTGTAGATTGTGAGCAACTCCTCTCCCCTACAGGCATACAGCACCTGTATGCCTCATGCATCCCATAAACAAGAACTCCATGGGGCTAACCAAAACCCAACTCTTGGTTTAAATAGACTTACCCAACCTGGCTGAGGGAATCCCAACAAGCTCCACCTTTGTAAAGGCTTGCACCCTCAGGGGTCCCGCCCCTCCCTCTGTCTGAACTCTGCCTTGACCTCCCATGGAACCCCTCGAGGCATGCTGTGTACTTCCTCTAGGACCCGTGAGTAATAAATGTCCCTATCTCAGTTTTTCTTGTGGTCTATTATTGAACTTTGGTTCACCAACCCTCACCCAATCCTTCACTTAACAAATGTCAGTTTAACAAAATCATAACATACAGTTAAAAGAAACATCAGCCATTCAGATTCCTTCCAGGGAACGTACTAGCAGATATTGTTACGCTTAGCTGCATGGATCGTTAGGGGAAAAAAAAATCAGAGCAGGAAGGGCCTGAGAAATCTAGTCTTAAATGATTCATCTTAATAGTTGGCTTTAGAGCTGCCTCATTATTGGAAACTCTTACAAATCGAGGACTACACCATGACCTCACACAACCTGTTAAGATGGCTAGAATTTAGTGAGAGCAGGAGACATGAGTGAAGCTGTCACTCTTCCTCAGAAAACAGGTACCAGCAGATTCATTACAGGAGTCAGTAACACACCCTTTCTCTTTGAACAGCAATATAATTTCTTCTCATGCGGGCACATGGATATTTTTGCTGTCCCCAAACTCTATTTTATAGTCTGCATAAGGTAGATTTCTTTATATTCAAACTGGCCACCGCTGTTCTTTTAACCATCAAATCTTTCACCGAACTTCCATTTCAGTTGTGGAAGAAAAGAAAAAAGAAAGTACCCAAAATTGGACACTTCTTTGTGATCAGAATATAAAGAAAGCTAAGCACTATGGGACTGACTCTATTGTCAAGTGCAAGCCAAGCTGACACTTAAGTGACATTCCACTCCTCTGTAGGACACTCTGCCGTATGGCTCAGAGATAACAATTTTTTTAGAGATTATTAAGATGTCTTGCATTTATGTGACACTTTTTCATTGTCAAAGGAAGTTACTACAAAAGTTTACTTATAACCTATAAAAAATATGGGCTATTATTTTTTCACTGTGTAGATTAGAGAAAGTATAAAAAATGAAAAATTCACCTCAGGCCATAAAACAAATAAAACTGATTAAAACAAGACAGACTAAACTGTTCATTTTTTGCCTGTGTTAAATGTTTCCACTAGATTTTCTCCACCTTATGTTGCCATGTGCTCCAGAAATCCTTGAGAAAATGTTTTCTCTAACCATCTAAAGAACAAAAAAGACAAAAGAAGAAAGGGAGAGAGGGAAGAGAATCACAGGGAAGGAAGAAGGGATTTCCAAACTTTATGAAAATTTCTGTTTTTTCCCTTCAGCACTTCTCTTCCAGTTACTTGGATAAATCATTTAAATAATTACCATTCACAAAATCCTGAGTTTCTCTTCCTGAAATGATATTTCTACTGGCAGCTACCAAGAAAAAAAGAGTAAATGCCCTCAATTTGTATGACAAAAATGTAATTTATTTTCCATTCCAGGCACAGCCACAGATAGAATAAATTCAAAAGCATTTAGGATCTTTGTAGGCCTCCGGAACTCTTACTTTGTTCCCACATCCTACAGTAAGGATAATTTTTACATAACTGGAAGGGTTTATTTGAGTTGCAGTTGACTAATGGTGTTCTATAAACACGGTATTAACAATGAATGTCTACTTTGTAATTTTATTCTCTTTTTTGTAAGTTTCGTATTTCTTAAAAATTTTTATGTAACTCTTTCTCCTGCTTATAATTTTGGAGTCCTTTGTTGCTGCTCTTGTTTCTTTTAAAATTTTTAAGAGTTTTGTAGGCTCTTAAAAAGCATATAGGCTCTATCTGATGGTTATCTCCTTACTGGAAGCACTATAAGCAACGTACAAAACAGGAAGGCCAAACCATATACAACTGATTTGGCAACAGGTTTCTGGTTGTGATTTAAAGCTCCTGCTGCCCTAAAATGCATTTCTTGCTGGTCTCTCACCATTAATCATTCTAGTATTGATAAACATTTCTCCATCCTACCTGCCTCCCATGTGTATAAATAAGTAAATAAATAAATATTATCTGTTACTGAGTTAACAAATTACTCCAAACCTTAGAGATTTAAAGCAGCCATAAACATTTCTTTGTGGTTCAGGACTTCAGGACCAGCTTTCCTAGCTTGTTCTGGCATGAGTCTCTCTCTCCAAGGTTATAACCACCATGTCATCCAAGGACACAGTCATCTCATGGTTGGCTAGGGCTGACGGATTCTCCTGCAAGGTGACTCCCTCACATGGCTGGCTGAGAAGTTGTACTAATTGTGCAGGAACCCTCTGTTCCCTGCCACAGGGGCATCCTCACAGTCTGCTTCGGCGTCTTCACATCATGGCAGCTGGCTTCCCCAGACAGGAGGATCCGAGAAAGAGCAAGGCGGAAGCGGTGACGTATATGAGGACTAGTCCTGGAAGTCATACACAGTCAATTCTACCATATTCTCTTTGTCAAAACTGAGTCACTGAATGTAATAAATGACTCACATTTAAGGGGAGTGAAATTACACCCTGCATTTTGAAGAGAGGGGTAACAAATGACTTGTGGACATATTTTAACTACTACAGATAATGTAAGAATTCCAGAAGACTCTCCCCTAATGAAGACAATGCGGAAACTCAGATAAAAGAGTCTAAGAATTATCATTTATTTCTATGAGTAAACACAAATCTGGGTTTGAGGGCCAGAAATTCCATTTAGAATGCAACCATTCATTCTTAAATATGCACATAAATTTTTAAGAATGGGAAGACGTCCTTTTAAAATTATACTAGGCTCAATTCCTTGGTGACCTTGGAATTACATTATTTTTCAATAACTTATATTCATTGATCAGCCAAACAGTTTGACACCTTATTTATGGGCTACTGTGATGGATCACATCTGTTCCCAAAGTAAAGTAAACAAATTCTCATTTTAGATAATTAGAGTAAGAGCCCAGATTTGATTATATTTTCTGATATATTTATCTTTTGTTATTGAAAAATTAAACACAAACCTAGAGTAGATCATAATAAATATCTTAAAAAATTTAAAACACAGTTGATAATATTATAGACCCCTAAATAAGTAAACCTTTAAATATATGTGCTGTTTTGTGTATGTGTTAAAATGTTTTTCCATTTTTCCAAAAAGCAGCCAAGACTCCTGTCTAACCTGTGATTGGGATACTGTCAAATATAGAATATCCATATGAGGGATTGAGTGAGTATGTGTGTGCTGCATGCATGCATGTAAGTGGGAAGAGAGAGAGATGGAGAGAGCTATCTCGCTATCTGTGCTCTGGATGTCACGTAAAATTCATCCAACCCACTGTTCCTTTGTAGTTTAGTTTCCAACAAAGTGAACATATCAGCAAAGCACTGAGGATAAAATAAAACACAGTGTCCAAAATTCTATCCTTGTCACAAAATGTAACACACTGTAAACATATTATTGCCCCTGCTCTGACTTCTATAAAAATCACAACTTACTAGCCTCTCACTTATAAAAGAATGGATTCACCTTCATATGCTTTCTAGTTAGTAAGCATTCCCACGTGTTCATGGTGACCGTATAGTTCACTATCAGCCTCTTCTACCTGTAAAAAGCATCCATAAAGTATGCATAAACTAAGGCCAATTATTTTCCTATCAAACATGCCTTTAAAACACCTTAATGTTTGGGTTTGGAAATTAGAATGGTTTAGAAATGGGAGATTTCTAAGTTTCTTTTTTCCTCCTTTTTCTCCTCTTTTAAATTTTTTTAAGTTTATTTATTTATTTTGAGAGAGGGAGAGAGAGATAGGAAGGGCAGAGACAGAGGGGGAGAGAGATTTCCAAGCAGGCTCCACACTGTCAGCACAGAGCCTGATGCAGGGCTTAAACTCACATACTGCAAGTTCATAACCTGAGCCAAAATCAAGAGTCAGACGTTTAACCCAACTGAGCCACCCAGGTGTCCCTCTTCTCTTTTTAATACATATCCAATAAAGGGAAGGGGGACACTTGATTGAAGTTTCTGTGTCAGAAGTGAGCATATTTTTTGCCTGAAAAATACTTTGCCAAATCAACTGTTATCTCTATAAACATTCTTGTGCCAGGTGCCTGCAAGGACTCCTTGATATGAAGTGCTAAATAGTCTTTTGAAATGTTAATAATTGAGAGGTTATATATTCATACATATACACATAATTACATATATTATATACAAGGAGATAAGGTAGAAAAGACTTCATAGTCCTTAATATTATTTTTCACCCAAATCTGTCATGATGTGCTTCTTAACTGATGGGACACACTGAACTACTTGATTCTGACTCAAGTACTTTAAACCAATGATCACTACTTCATGAAGTACTAAGAAAGGCAGAGATAATAAAATGTGGCTATTAAGCCAGTGGATAGTCCCATTACCTTTGACAACAACAATTAACCCTTATCTTACATGGGTTGGTGCTCATCAGGACTCCATACATCGACATAGCTATGAATAGTACCATTTAATCCACATAAAAACCAAAATGTGAAGGTCAGCAATGTGTCTAAAGTTGATTACCAAGTTAAAAATAGACTGTCTTTTTTCCGACACTTGGTTTTGAATCTAAGCTTCCTAAACAGACCTTTCCTCTGAGGCCCTCAAATCACATCATGAATAATTTCAGACACCAAATCCTAACTCCCTACCAACAATAGACACAGAAGGAGGAACTGATTTCAAGAACTAAGTCATACAATTGTGTGTGTTTAGGGGTGCCTGGCTGTCTCAGTTGGTAGAGCATGTGACTCTTGACCTTGGGGTAGTGAGTTCAAGACCTACATTAGGTTTAGAGCCTGCTTAAAAAATAAATATATACATAAACAAACAAATAAATATTAAATACATAAGAAAACATTAATTTAAAAAGGAACACAACTGTGGGGCACCTGGTTGGCTCAGTTGGTTTAGCGACTGGCTCTTGATTTCTGCCCAGGTCATGATCTCATCGTTCATGGGTTCAAGCCCTGAGTCAGGCTCCTCACTGAGCATGGAGCCTGCTTGAGATCCTCTCTCTCCTTCTCTCTCTCTGCACTTGCCTCCCACCTCAAAATAAATAAATAAACATTAAAAATATACAGTTATGTGTGTTTAACTATGGCTAATAATTTTAAGTGAGAATTTTGATGTCTATACAATGGGTCTATATGAATCCATAATCCATATGTAGGGTAACAAAGAGCAAGGCACTTGCCTTAATATAGACACACACTTTCTCCTCATTCAAGAAAACACTTCTCAGCAAAATGCAGTCATGTCTGCAGAGGGAGACTTAGGTCATTGGCAACAGTTTGGGCAATCTGTCACCAATAAAAAATATTGCCCTCTCGAGTGGTTTAAGAGTAATAAACAGGGTTAAAGTGAAAGTCTCAAAGGAAAGTAATTAAATGCTTTTGAGCATTTAATTGGGGGGGGTCTCTTTTTTTGCAACTGCAAAGATACAAATGCCTACACACTGGACCAAGTCCATTACCTGGTTTAAATTCTTATGGAAGCTGGAGAAGTATCTGAGACCAAGTGCTTTCTTAATTTAAAGAGACAAATCAAGCAGAATGCTTCCCTTTATAGTCATTGTTGAAGTTATGGTAGAATAACCTTAAAATAGCTGATAGCTCTGGTTATACCTCCTCTAGAAAAGCTTGGGAACACTTTGAATGAGGACCTAAGTAAGTAATAGGGAATCATGACGCCTTCTTTTCCTAGGAAAGCAAGCTGCAGGGAGGACATTGAACTCTTCTCTCATATTGATTGGTATGTTACCATGACTTATGCTAGATCTGGCATAGAATGATACTTAATGAATATTTCCCAAAGTTTTACAAGTATAACTTCTCACCAAATCCATGGAGGAAATAATTATTTCTAAACTAAGAGATGGCCAAAGTACTGGCCACACAAAAGACAAAATCAGAGGTTACTGATTTCAAGTCATCTTCTATGACCAACTATAAGGACTAAAATTTTATAATTATGGGCTCATACTTATTAAAATTCTAGTGTATCTGGGAGAAATAAGACAATGTGCCTAATAACCATTTGTATTTTTATAAGGAATTTTTAATATGCTTATCTATTGCGGTTTAGACAGGTTCACTTGTTTAAAATTCAGCTCCTTCAAGAGGGAAGTTGTTCCTATCCTGTGTTCTCCACCCCCATCCAAATTCTATCTCAGTGAATTACAATTGCCTATTTTTGTGTCAGTCTGTTCTATGAAGTGGTAAGGCCTTAAGAATATAGGCCATCTTATTCATTGCTATATTCCTAAGATTTAAAACCACTTCTGGCATATTTCTGATGCTATATTAAGATTCTCCAGAGAAACATAACCAATGGGAGATACAGATACAGAAAGAGAGAGAGAGAAATTTATCATAGGAGTTAACTGACTCACTCTATCTGCCATTTGTAAGCTGAATAACCAGGAAACCCAGCGGTCATTTAGTCTAAATCCAAAGATCTGAGAACAAGGAGACCTGATGATGTAAGTAATGATATGAGTCCAGAGGCTCAAGAGTCAAGAACACTGATGTCCAAGGACAGGAGAAGGTGAATATCTCAACTCAAGTGGAAAGCAAAGGTGTCCTTCGCCTGTTTTTCTGTTCTATTCAGGCCCTCCACAGATTAGATGATGCCTGCCTGCACTGGGGAGGGCAATCTTCTTTACACAGTCCACCAATTCAACTGTTAATCTATTCTGGAAATACTCTCACAGACACAGATAGATAATAAATAGAACGATCACTACTGCTGATGAATTATTTAATAAATCAATATTGACTGCGAAGGGTACACCTTTTGAACAAAAGGTGGTACCAATGGCAAGGGAGAAGGAAAGAAAAAGAGAAAACACTGCAGAATTTACAGCAGAAAAGATAAAACTACAGTGAACACTCCTGGAATTCAGTAGCATTGTGGGGCCATGCTCCCCACAAAGTCTCTAGGAAAGAATTCTTTCTTGCCTTTTCCAGCTCCTGGTAGCTGGCAGCCATCCTGGGTGCTCCCTATCACATAGCTGCTTTACTCCAATCTCTCCCTGCCTCTGTCTTCAAGTGGCCTTCTCCCCCTGGGTCTGTGTCCAAATTTCCCTCTCATTAGAAGTCATAGTGGATTTAGGATCTGCCCTAACCCACCATGACCTCATCTTAATTTGAATACAATTGCACAGACCCTATTTCCAAATAAAATCACATTTATAGTTTGCACATGGACATAAATTGGGAGGAGAGGGGACACTATTCAACCAAGTACACTAAGTAAACAGACATAGAAATTAATCTATGCCTGTGGGTTGGTCTTCATAATTTACAAGATTTTCTGTTATACTTTTGCCATGTCTTTGTTACTGATCATCAGTTTGAAGAAAAAAAGGATCCACCGTTATTACATCCACCAACTGAGCCCAGAAGTGCAATTTTAGATTGAGATGGTTAAACTTTTTTGGTTTCTATGGAGATTATCTACTGAAAAGTTTACTTACTGCCCCCGAGCTGTCAACGCATACTGTTTAATTTATAAAGCTGATCTAAACCTCTATGGGGGGAAAAGCCACCAATATTTCTCCAAACTTACTTGGATTTATTTTCAGTGTCAGACAAGACATAACATTTATTATGATTCACCTTAGCATGATGACATTTCATTTTTCTTGTTGAAGAAGATGTTCCAGAAAAAAGAAAAAAAGTTCAAAATCTCTTTAGTCTTCTGGATGTCTTATAATGAATGAGGGGTTCTGCTTTTCTTCAGTGCTTCAATAGCAAGAAATGTTTATATCTCAAGACTAAGCCCCCACTGAATATTTACAAAATTTGTTGCGAGGTGTTGAGCTATAAATCTAAAGTTTGAAATCTACATCAAATATAAGAGAAAAGCCCATTTTTTAAAAAAAAGTGTAAAACAAAAAGTGAGAAGTAAAAATGTAAATATTTTAGAGGCTTATTTAAATCCTTAAGTGTCTTTCTCATAAATAACACATAAAACTTATTTTATCAAATGTTCTTTAGTCTTGTCATTTGAAATATAAGGCACTGAGCTTAGAGGGGTGAAGGACACAAAGTTTAGATTATCAGAACTTTAGAAATATTACAGGATTTAATACATAAATAATGTATATGAAATTAATTTGTATGAGCAAAGTTTTTCAGTATTGAAATAAATCATATCTTATATTTTGGTCTTTTGTAGAAAAACTCATATCTGAAAGAGTCTTTTACAAATAGCAGCATGAAAAATGGTATTCTTCATTCTAACACCTAGTGAGAGCTACAGTCTAACTTAGTAGAAAATATTCACTGAATACTTAAAAATGGTGATATTGAGTCAAATTTTCAAAGTTAAATTTGAAATACAGTGAGGATATATTATGTGTATCTTTTACCCTTTTCCTATTTTGAACTCATATTTCTAATAAATCTGTAGCTTCCCATACAAACAGAGTGATCCAGATAACTTACATTATTATTTACTAAGCATGTTGAGTTCTTAAACGTTATAGCTTTCAGAACTATTCCAGGACTTCTACTTTCTTTGAGCCCAGGAAAATTAGTAGCTTTGTAACAAATGCTTGTTGACATAATCAACTGAATAGCAATAAAGATTCTTTTGATCGCCAGATAAATAATGAATGGATGGAAATACATTGACATAAATGGAAACCACATAAAAATCCTCACATTCTATGTCCTGTTTCACATTTACTAAAAAGAGAGAGAGCCAGAGAAAGAGAGAGAGATTGAAAAAAGCAAACCAACAAACAAAACAAAACAAAATGAAACAAAATGAAAACAAAGGTGAGCCCATTCCAGACAGGGTATTTAAAAGCACGCTTACGAGGAGTCAATTAAATGGTGTTTTATCCTTTTACTTTTGTTTGTTTCTATAGAACAAAACAACAGATAAAGATAGTTCTTGAGTACCACTGTCATTCCAAACAGGCCCAATAAGACTGTTTGCCAAAAAACTCAATCTACATTAAAATGGTTAATTTCATGATTACATACAGACATGGCCTTTGTGTCTCAGAAAACTTTCCCAGAAGTCATTGGAAGTATGCTAATAAATTACCATGTTATTTTAGGAAGAATTTATACATAATTCATTTCTTAAACAATAGAGCATGAAAAATTACACTTCTGCTTTACCTTCCTTTGGAAGAGGTAAGTGAAGTTCCTATTGTAGGTGTTCATACTATTCTCTGATTAAACATATTTATCTCTGAAATATATTTATCACTTTCTCTACACCATTTGTTCCAGAATCAACTCAATCTCTCTCACCCTTCCAATGTCAAATTGTATCAGAAGTTGAAAGCAAAACTTAAGCAAAAGTAAGCATTCTAAAATCATCTGAGGGAAGGGGCTTTGAAGGCAACAGAGAGAATGATCAGGAGGCAGAAGTGGGTTCTTATTCTTGTTGTGTTTGCAACTCACCAACTTTGTATCCCGAGCAATTTACTTTCCCTCCCTGAGTCATGGTTTCCTCATCTCTGAAATGAGAGTTGCCAACAGACCATGGTATTGTGCATTGGCCAAATAAAGTCATCAACAGTAATGGCCACGAATTGCCACTTGTAGAGAACAGAAAGACATGTATGTGACAATAAAAATAGATGTGCTGAAGAACAACCAAAAAAGGTAGACCAAAATGCACCTTTTTTTTTTTTTTAAAGAAAACAGTACTCCAATCATCTTTGATTTGCTACTGACTCACCACTTTTATTATTCAGATCCATATTTCTGGAAAAGAAAATTACTTCAGAATTTTTTAAAAAGCAGGATTTTCTCCACTCCAAGCAGTTATTTTTCTGTAGTGCTGCAATGATAGGACATGGTTTCTATTTGCTAAATAGTGAATCACAAGCTCAAACCCAACAGTGACCTCATTCTGGCATACCTCAACCTGCTGACAGCCATGAAGCTTATTAAAAATAGGATTTCTTTACAAAGGAGTCTGTCATTTTTCTAATAACTACATTTTGAGTGAGTGTTTTCTCTTTCCCTAGTTATAGTGGCTCTGTTCTAAGCAATCCTTTAAGAAATCAAATATTTAAACAAGAAATGAGGCCTATGGAACTTTCCCTGACAAGCTAGGCTTATTGTCAAGATTACTATCTCAGCTTGGGAACACTTCAGCTAATATTATCTGGAAAATTTTGAACTTATTCACTGATTTATATTTTCAGTTTACAACTGCATGACCAGCCATACAAACCAAACTAGGAAACTTAAGTTGGATCTAAGTATTCCTTAAAAAATATGTTCAAGTTTTCCACTTCTAAAGTGCTTATGGACAAAACCGTGCCAAGAAATTAAGAAATTCTTATCAGTCAAAATGCGTCACTAATTTTGAACTGTGAGATGGCAATCTGCCTTCCACAAAAGGGCCAAGATAGTGAAATTTTAACCTCAGTATAAATGTTTTTAAAGTTACTTTTGAATTAGCATGTAAACTTTAATTAGAACAACAAAATGCAAACTAACAAATTCAAGGATATTCCCAAGCAACTTGTTTCTTAAGCTTTCCACATTTTTCTCATTGAAACTTTATATAGACTATTACTCTAATTTGTATTGTCTGCTAATATTGACTCAACTCAGAAAAGCTCCTGTTTGAATTAATACTAATTCCAGGTTAGTGGTCCAATTTCTATAATGGGATTTTACTATATATTATTTCCTTTGTAAAACTCCTGGAAGTTGATTAGACTGTCAACATAAAGGGTGTGGAGTCATTCTGCTAACAGTTCTGAGAGGTCCTGAAGAGATACTTTACCTCATGGTACTTTGGGGCATAGGGTTTTGGCTGAGGACCAGACTCTATCAGGTTAGTCAGCTTGGCAGTCTGCCTGAATTCGGTGTGAATCAGGTTGTGTTTATGTGTGCACACATACCTCAGTCAGGTACACAATGTGTGTGTGTGTGTGTGTGTGTGTGTGTGTGTACGCGTGCATACGTGCGCATTGACCAATGGCTATTTTGACTGAAGTTTTTATCAGTTATTTTATGTCATGTAGATATCACCTCATTTGACTTTCCTTTAGCTGCTTAATTGGCAGAAGCAGATAAACATGGCTAAATAATTCTTTTGCTTTCTCTATGCATAGCGCTAGACAGCCGAGGAAGCACAGAAAGGAAAGTAATAGTGGGTGTTATGGACTGATTGTTTGTGTCCTCCCCAAATTCACATGTTGAAATGCTACCCCACCAATTTGATAGCATTTGGTCCTGGGTCCTTTGGGAAGTAATTAGGTTTTGAGGGTGAAGCCCTCATGGTGTCAGTGTCCTTTCAGGAAGAGACAGGAGAGCTTGCTTTCTCTCTCTACCATGTGAGGACATAACAAGAAAGCCACTGCTTGTAAACCAGGAAGAGTATTTTACCAGACGCCAGATCTTCTTGTGCCTTAATCTTGGACTTCTCAGGCTCCAGAACTGTAGGAAACAAATGTTTGCTGTCTAAACCATCCAGCCTATGGTATTTTGTCATAGCAGCCTGAGATGGTGAAGACAGAAGGATTATTTTTTTCTCTCTCAGTGACGAAGAGAAATCTTCAGTGCTGTCCCTAGTATGGAAGGGACAGCAGTTAAATTAAAAAGTTTAATTCAGAAAAGAGTGACAACTTCAAAAAAACTTTAAACTTCCAAACCAAATCATTAACTATATAATAAGGTTTCAGAAGACAAATATTTACTCGGCACATACCAGAAAAGAAAACACTCTGTTCCTCTGAAATGTGAAGAAAAATGAGTATGTAATATATTTATAAGGAAACCACTATGTAATAGTGATAATAGAAGTGACTACAACACCCAGTGTGGAGATAAAGGCCAAACAATTCTTTTTTGTTTTAAGTTTGTTTGTTTGTTTGTTTGTTTGTTTGTTTGTTTAGAGAGTGAGCGTGAGGGAAGGGCAGAGAGAGAGGAGAGGGAGAGAATCCCAAGCAGGCTCTGTACATTGTCAGCTCACAGCCCGATATGGGGCTTGAACCCACAAATTGCGAGATCAAGATCATGATCTGAGCTGAAAACAAGAGCAGGATGCTTAACTGACTGAGCCACCAAGCGACCCAAAAGCCAAATAATTCTTTATGTAATTACTTAATATTAGCAAACAAGCTGAAATAAAATGCCAATGCTGAAAACAATTTAGATAATATTTGTTTTAAAATAAGTAAAATTTTGGGGCACCTGGGTGGCTCAGTGGATTAGGCATCCAGCTTCGGCTTAGGTCATGATCTCGCAGTTTGTGGGTTCAAGCCCCGCGTCAGGCTCTGGGCTGACAGCCAGCTCAGAGCCTGGAGCCTGTCTTCGGATTCTGTGTCTCCCTCTCTTTCTGTCCTTCTCCTGCTCGTGATGTCTCTCTCAAAAATAAATCAAACATTTAAAAAAATGTATAATAAAATAAGTAAAATTTCAAGGACACTTGATGAAGTAATTCTGCCCTCCTCGCTGGTCAAAAAAATAATGACAATAATTTATTCTATATAGAAAGATATCTTTGGGAAAGCAGCAAGTATGTCCAATTAAAGAGAAGAGAAAATACTGCAGACTATGACAGAGCAGGTATAATAATAATAATAATAATAATAATAATAAAAGGTAGCTGAGAAATAACTGGGGGTGTACCTTGCAAAATAATAAAGGCAAAAATTTCGTTCTAATTTATCTAGTCCAAAATGCCACCCAAAGATCCAAAGACTCCAATGTGGGTTAGAAGATAAAAATAGTAAGTTAAACACAAGCCTTCATACCCTCCCACCTGCATCCCCACCCCCATCATCTCGCCTCATCCCCCACCAGACAAAACATCCTTACTGTCCTTGGAAAACTAAGGATTAATGTTGGTGGACCAGAAACTTGTATGAATCACTAAAAGACAAAAAGTACGGAGGAGAAGAAAGCTGAGAGAACCACGGCTTAAAACTGGTGCAAATGTTGAGAGCAGTTTCAGGGCTACTCTAGTTTCAGAGAAGACAGACAAGACTCAGGAAAAAATTCTGGGCAGACCACCAGAATCACTGATTGGAGACCATGATGGAAAATTTAAGACCAGAGGTTCCTAAGTCTTTTCAGTTTATACCCCTCTTAGTGCCTCAGTAATTTTTTCATCCTGCCCCAGGGCCCAAAGAAATACCTACTAGTTCTGTTTATTAAGTAGTTAGGTACAAAAAATGTAAGTATCTGTGCCACTTAAAATGTAATATATAAGACTGAAAGAAAAATATATTGTTATTTTGTTCTTAAATAACCACAACTATTTACTAATTGGATGAGCATAGTATATTGGGATCTAGGCAACTTTTCAAATCTTAGGATCAGATTAGACACTGTCATTCTTATTTTCTGTTCCATACTGATTTTCACTTGGCACTTGCTTGTGTTTACAGCAGACCAAAACACCAGCTTCACAAAAATAGGATATCATCTAAAGGAATGTAGCATGATCTGATGTTGAACTGGGACCTAGTAGCTCTCATGGTGTCTGACAGATGGTGAATACCACTATGTTTGTCTTGAGATTTCAAAATGTCCCAGTGGTGCCCCTGTGAACTTGCTCTGGTGCCTGGGGTATCTGGGAACCAGGTAGCTAGACAGTCCAAAATCTCTGCAGCAAAGGAGGACAGCAGAAACATCTGTCCCCATTACCTGAGGACACTTGGGTTGGAGAAACAGTGCCACATCCTGTTCAAGGAAGAAAACCATGGTATTTTGAGCTCATAATATGGGCTGCTTCCATACTCCATCCTGCAACATGGCCTGAACCTTCCCTGCAACCATTGAAGGCAAGATATGTACATGTACATGTAAAAATAGGAAAGGTCAAATACAAAGACAAGCACACAGCCAAGAGTCAATAAACATTTGAGCACAGTCAAAAACATACAAACAAGTCTCCCAACTCTAAAATTAGAAGAATTACCCTTAAAAAAGGTTCTAGAACAAATAAAGACATGTATATATAATTTCCTATTGGATGAAAGAGAGGCTACCACATCCCCAAAACAAGCACAGGCTACTATGAAAAAGAACAAAATCAAGATCTTGGAATCTGATTGGCAACACGGAGCCAGATAGAGAAGAAAGTAGCAAGCTGGATATTTGGATTGAATAATTTTCCTAAATATATATTTTATGAACATGAGTTACAATACTATTGATTGGAATAATATATGTAGCATGACTAACACAAGAGTCAGCCTAGAAGAGGTGGTCAGAAACGATAGTTTTCTTCTCCTTCCTTGGATCTTTGAATTACAGTCTAACTTGAGTCTGTCTGTCTGTGTGTCTCTCTCTCTCTCTCGCCTCCCCATCTCTCTCCCTCACACATACACACACTGAAAAAAAACCAAACAAAAACAAAACACTGTCTAGTAAGGAAGAAGTAATTATTATTCCCATTTACCAGATGAAGAAATGAAGAAAAACCTAGGGGTTTCATTATTGTCACACAACAAAATATAATGACAGAACTTGGTCTAAATCCTCAGATTCCTGGTTTGTGACTTTTTTCATCCTTTTGTATACTTTATTTTTTTTTAATATTTATTTATTTTTGAGAGAGAGATAGAGACAGCAGGAGCAGGGGAGGGTCAGAGAGAGAGGGAGATATAGAATCTGAAGCAGGCTCCAGGCTCTGAGCTGTCAGCACAGAGCCTGATGCAGGGCTTGAACCCACAAACCGTGAGATCATGACCTGAGTTGAAGTCAGATGCTTAACCGACTGAGCCACCCAGGAGCCCCGTCCTTTTGTATACTTTAAATAATTTTGTAAAAATGGCACTCAAGATGAAAGAAAAATGATAGTATAACAGAATAACTTCTTTGCTTAGAAATTTCCTGAAAATATTGGAGAGTGTCAAAGCTATCATAGTTCTAATGGGATGGAAAAGTAAAGTCTTAATGAACAGGCAGGTCATAAACAAATCACCAGGATGGAATGATCTTCACTCAAATATTTTTTAAAAACTTATTGTGAAATTGAGATATTTTAGGTGACAATATATAATTTCTCATACAAATCCTTATGAGTTGTAGTTCTGATGGATTGTTAGAACAAATGCCATCTATAAAAATTATACAGAGAAAACTAGGGAGTATTTAAATAGTATCTTAGCAATTAGAGACAATATATTTAAGTGCAGAGGACCAGTTTAAACAAAAAAAAAAAAAAGAAACAAAGAAAGCAAGCATCAGCTCTTAGAGGAAAGGCAACATAAAATACAGAAGGAGAAATCATGACCCATTAATAGGAAAACATTTTTAAGAGGACTGGAAAAGTGTGTGAAGAAGAGAAAATTGGGAGAGACAATTTAGGTAGATGTTTAGAGGGACTTGTAAAAGAGCATTTAAAAAGAAAATAGCATAGTTAGCATGGATGAATAAAGAATTAGCTTAGATTCTAGACACCAGATGTATCTAAATTCACAATGATTCCACATTTCTTTGATCTTCAAGTTTTCTTACAACTTCACAATTCAGAGAAATGGGAAGGGTAAGTAAAACTATCTATGTGCAGAGACGTGTGAAAAATGAGGTCACCAAGAGATCAGTGATGGATGGTACTTATTTTAACTTTGTTTAAAATAATTTGTAAAAAGAGTGGCGTAGTGCAAGTGCCAATCTCTATGTTTATATTAAATCTCTGAGCATAAACAACTTTAACAAAATGTATTTAGGGAAAAATAACTTCAAATGTATTTATAAGAGGAAAAATTCTAAGCTCTAAGCAAAGAAAAAGAAACAGGTGTCAATATACCGATCCCTTAAAAATTTCAGCAGGAGGACTTCTGTGCTAAAAATGGTAGCAACTAATGTATATTTTAGCTCTGAGGGTTAGACATTGTGCTAAATCTTTGACATGCTTTATCTGTTTTAATTCTCCAATCGCCCTAGAGGTAGGAATTAAACTTTGACAAAATTTAGGTGTATTCATCTCTGAAGTAATGGATGTAATATTGTCTGCCACACTGGAAAAATCTAACATAAAATGTTAAGCAATGGGAAGCTTTTATAATCAGGAGATGAAAGGTTCTCAGTGAGGATAGCTAAATAAATGTGGTAGTTCCTTTAACTGTGGAAAGACAAGGGTTAATAGAATGAGGAACAAACACTATAAAATAGTAAAATGCATGTGCTCACCAAATAGAATTCAACATCTAAAGAATATTTAATTAAATTGCAGTAAAACATAGAAGGACACAATGCATTACAGTGGTAGATATCAAACTTCGTATTTCAAGATTTGGTTGAGACCAAAGCAATAGTTAATTTTGAGAGTAGTTCAGCTAAATTAATTTTTGACAAAAGGTGGAGAGGTTTGTGGTATTTTAATCTGTTCATTTAGAAAATAACTCTTAGTCACTGATAGGTTCTAGGCACTGGGGATTCAGTAGCAAAGTTGCTGTCTGTTGAAATTTGAGCAGATGGCCAAGCAGGTGCTGTTGTTACCAGGAAAGTGTAACGGGCCATTGCCAAAAGGTATGGCCGGATGGCTTTCCAGAAAAGCTCCTTATATCAGAGGCTGATCCTTAGACTTGGAGGCTTGAGAATCTTATTGCTTGGCAAATTATGAGTGACTCTTTCTCAGAGTAGAATCACTTTGCCCAAAGTCAAGAAGACCAATGTTGAAACCAGAATGTCCATGGATATAAGTATATATAATATCTTAGAGACCTAAATATTCACATTGCCATAACTCAGCATATATAGACAGAGATAGATATAGATGATATGGATATAGATACAGATATAGATATATAGCAAGCTAAATTATAATCAGTTACTTAGTAAACGTGGTGTCATAGTAAAGGGAATTGGGCTAGAGTTTCCTTGACCGAACTCTCTTACTGAACTAGTGATTGGATGAGGTCAAGTCTTCATTTGTGTCTGCCACTCTTGCCAATCCTTCAGTCAGAATTAGCTACAATCTGATCTTTGTCAATGGGAAAGACATCCTGCCTATTTTTTCTTTTCTGGGATCCATTATATACCGATTTGTAGCTTAATATGTGTAGGGCAATCATTTGCTGCTTATTCCAAATTCTACTTATTAACTCCTGCTCACATGATAACAAAAACACCATGGAAGACCAAGAGGGTTTTCTAGCAATTGTTCTTTCATTTCAAAGACAGAGAATACATCCTAGGCCACCTGTAGCATTGATCTGCCAGTGTTTATTATAGTCCCAGATAAGGGAAATTTGTGTTCGATAATAAAGATGAATAGAAGAAACCACCCTGAAGCCAATGAAACAGCTGTGCTGTAAAGTAAAGTTGTGGCTTCGGGGCTTTCTTTTGTTTACCCATGAGCATATTGCCCTTAGCATCTCAGACAGTAATACCACCTCACCTCAGTGTCCCTTGTTATAGCTGAAAGCTTGGTGTAAAGAGACACTACACCCAAGGTTACCTTTATAAATAATAAAGCAAATGGTCCAAGAAAAAATTAAATATGTCTCCAAAATATTCCTCATTACTAGTCATTTTCCATAAATTTCACATGCTGTAGAATCTGGTATTTGCTGAAATAGACAAGACTCTTCCTACAGTTTGAGATGCCCACTGTTTGACTGGCGGGTGGACTGTGATGAAGTTTCCTGTAAGATTTTCTTCAGAGGTGGACAGACAGGTGGTCATCTGGTCCAGTTTGCCGTCAGATGGCCTATGGTAGTGTTGCCATGAAAACTTGAAAACTGGCAGCCAAATGCTTACATGGTAATTTTGGGAGCCTTGGAATTTAAAGTTCGCACTGCAGAACAATAAAATTAAGCTAAACTAGACCAAAGGATAATCATGAGGAAGCCACCGTCACCAAACACAATTTCAAAAATTTCTTACTGTGGGAATTTTCATTAAGGCAATAATGGGATCGTCCACAAATTCCACATCACTCGGCTATATTGCACCATGATTCATCTAGGGAAGAAATCAATAAATGAACCAGCGAGACCCAATACGGGTCTGAGACCATTGGAGATTAAGGGGCAGGTAGACATCCTATGGCCAGAAGAACTGAAGAAGACATATTCCCTGCAGTCTGGGACAGTGAAACTACAAGGTCTTTTTGGGAGGGGCAAAAATTGTCCTGTAATGCTTGGAGGTAGAGGCGAGGAGACAATAGGCACCCCACCCCTTCTTCAAGTCACGTTGTGGTGTTGTTATTGTTGTTGCTGTTGTTGTTTTTAATCCCAGGAAGGCAGAGGGCACTTCGAGTTAATTCAGAGCGTGCAGCGGGCCAGATCTGTCACAACAGCCTCCTCGTAGTGCCCTAATAAGATCTGACCCTCTCTGCATCAGGTGGCTCCGCAACACGTCCTGTCCTTTGAGTACCGGGCAATTAATTAATCCAGGAATGCAAATCCTAAATCCTGGCCTAAGAAAATACGAGCTGATTTGGTAAACAAATGATATGTAAAAGCTATACACAGAGTGGCAAGTGACAAAGGAAATTGCAAATGCCCCTAAACACTCTTTCCCATCGATTGGCAGAGAGAATCACACACATACACAGAGGAGATGGAGCATAAAATTGGGCGGACTGATTTAGAGGTTTGTTTTGATTTTTAAAATCATTTATTAAAAATAAAACGAGTGTGCGTCCGTGTGGGGAGGTTGGGGGCGGGGGGGGACAGGATTCCCTAACGCAAAGGGGCTGTCGGCAGACGATGTACAAACGAAAGCGCGCTCTCTAAATCTCCAAAGCACTAAATGTAGAGAAATGCGCAATTATCCTGGGACTCGCCCGGAGAAGGCAGGCTCCCGAGTCGCAGGCGATGCCGTCCCCGCCGGAGGGAAGCTAACGTGCGGACTGCACCTTGCTGAGACTGCCAGAGGTGAGCTTCAGGAGGGGACCGGCCCCGCCAAGTCGGAGACAGTCTCCAACCCGAAAACCAGCGCTTGCCCCCGCGGGGTCAGGGGGCGGGCGTCCCGGGAAAGACCCCTCTGCTGGGGGTCCAGATGGCCCCCAGCGACGCTGCAGCAGCAACAGGCTGAGCCATACATTCAAATCCTGGTGAAAATAACCAACTGGTGTGCGGAGCAGGCAGAACCGAGCCCGCTCTGTAATGCAGGGATGCGGGGGCGTTTGGTGTCTGGAGGCTGCGGTCTCCAGCGCGTCCTCATCCCCGGGACGCCTCTTCCGAAGGCGCGTCCTCGGGGCTGTGGGGAAACAGACGCGGGGACCCGGGACCAGCC
>NW_027528006.1:1069329-1104070 GCF_008692635.1 Crocuta crocuta
GGGCCTGGCTCCGTCCCTCCCTCCCACGGGCCCGGGCACCGGCGGTGCGCGCTGTTGGGGTCCAGCCCGGACCTGCAGCCTCAGCCCTTTCCCTCTGATGCTCTCACAGATACTCCGTCTTTTCCCCTTTTCCCTTTTACCAGCTGGCCTTTATTTTTTACGTAGTCACCTTTGCGGGGGGCGGAGGGGGGGGGCGACAGCCCTAATAATCAGATAATCTCTCTCCTACCTTTGTAGTCCCGCCTCCCTCAAGGAAAAGGGTTCCTCAGTCTACCCGAAACCCGTCCCAAGATGACTCCGAGCCACTCGGGGTTCCCTTGTGACCCTGAGACAGTTACACAGAGACAACTAGGTTTTGGCTTGAGTTTGGGGTGCCTGGTTGCTTTTGTTTGCGGGGGTTGTTTGCTTTATGATTATTTTTCTTTTACCGTGTAGTAAAGGAAACCTCTTCGCGTTTTAAGAGAACTTATTCTCCCCATAGTCAGGGACACGATTTCCGGTCCCAGACACCTTACTTTCTCCCTCTGCTCTTACCTTACCCGAGTCCAGTTTCTTACCTATTGTTTGTCCTTGATCTTTTTCCAAATTGCCCAGCCCTTGGCTGCCCTCGCCACTGCTTCCATTTGCCCTTTTCTTTAATTTGTCTTGTATGTTAGCGCTGGGTCAGCAAGCCTTTTGTGCTGCGGTCCTGGACGTGTGTGTGTAGTGTAGTGTGTTTCTTTTGTTATTTTCTCCCCTAACACTGCAGAAATGAAACACACATGCAGCTCTGTCGCCTCGTATTTTCAGATGTTTTTCACACTATTGTCTGCTCCAGCCCGTTGAAAGTGCAAAGTGAAAACAGATGCATTTGAAAAGTTTTTTTTTTTTGAAAGGGACAATCTTAGGATGGGGACTAAACCCTCAAATAAAGATAAGCAATAAATATAATATCAGATTTATAACGTGCATCGAGCAGTCTTGATTAGCACCAAGGTGAGCTTTGGTGAGATTTTTATCATTTCCATGTGTCTGGACTACAAGAAGAAATCAATGGGGGAAGAGCTCTATAAATCAGCATTCATGTCAAGACAAATCAAAATAATGCCTCTATTATTTCAATCAATAAACCATTTTTATTCCCAACATCTGATATACACAGTGTGTGTCCGTCTATTTGTATTTGGAATTGGCAGCTTCAGATTATACCAAAACAAACCTTTCAGAGATGTGTCAATAAAATTAAAAATTTTAAAAGAACTCCAATGGGTCCCTCCTTTCCTTTGGATCCACTCTAGTCTCTCCATTTCAAACCATGCATCCTAAGGCAGTAGGAGAGCTTTGCAAACTCTATGAAGAATGGAATTGCTCAGAGAGGAGACGGAGGAAAAGGGGTGGCAGGGGCTGGCTGGTAAGAGAAACCGAAAGTGACAACAGGCAATGACTCAGGCAGAGGAAAGCCTGTCTGGCTCTTGGCTCCAATATATTCAGAAAGAGGATCCTATAGGGGTCATAGGCAACCTTGATACGGTGCCCTCGTGGTTTGCTCAGAACCAGCCCACAAACTCCTGCCACCAAATCCACGATTCCTCCAGCAGGTGTAAGGCTGGCTGACTTGCTGTTGGAAGCTAACTGGGGCAAGGCTAGCTGGAGGAAGATGGGAGGTGGGGGGAGGAAAGGAGGGAGAGACGTGGGGGGAGAGAAAGAGGGAGGGAGAGGGTGAGCGGGAGGGAGAAAGAAAGGGAGAGAGAGGCAGGCACTCTGGCTGACTGGTGGGCTGGCTGGTGGCTTTGTTAGTTTCAGGCAGATTTCAAGCCTTGTTTCTCAAAAATGTCCTGTAGTTTGTTAGATGGCGGCCACGATTCTTAATTGATGAGAGAAAGGTAGAGAAGGAAGAGATGATTCATTTATGAATCAATATTGTAGATATCTTCCCAGCAGTGGTGTGTCTATGGCTTCCTTGGTTATTTTGTTTGTTTCCCAATTTACACACCCAGAGACCAAGTCTCAATGATCCTTTTGTAGCCTAGGGTTCATTCTTTTCCTGTTCCATCTGTCTGTCACAAACGCACAATTTTGGCCAGGCCATTCCTAATCCCTTCCTTTCCCTTGGAATGGGAAGAAGGAGATGAAAAAGCCTCCCAGATGGAACCCCAAAGGCACTGGATCCAGTATAGTCTTTGTTTGGATTCAACAGCTGTCTGCCCGCCACGCCTCCAGTCCCCAAGACCAAACTGCATTCTCGGGGGTTTCATTTGGGAAAGGGGGGGGAAAGAAACGTAAAAAAAAATCGGTATTTTTACAAGCAGGATTCCAACCGTTGGGAACTTTTGAGACTAACAGTTAATCTCTCGAGCGAAATTATCACCCCCAACAACTGTTTTCAAATAAGTCAATGCAAATGGAAAAAACATGTTGGTAATCTGGATAGCAGGTTTATTTTTTACCCTGAAAAGCTTGTCGGTTTTCTCTCCCTGACTCCCTCCTTCCCTCCCTTCGCAGCCTCAGTGCATTGTTTGTTGAAGGGGCGGGGGAGGGAGATTGGGGGAAAGCTTAGGCGACGGGAACCTGGAGGCCGAGGGATTTCAAGGAAAGCGAAATAAACCAGGCGAGGTGGTGCGGGTTGTCTCCTCATTTCTCTAATGCGTCTCTGCTCTGGGTCAGAGCGCTAATGACGGCCTCGATTCTACGATTTAGGACGCGGGTGCTTTCAAACAAAGGATACAGGGTGCTCTCGCTTTTCCTCGTTCGCTCCCTAGCTTCCTTTTACCTTCTCCCTTTCCTTCACCCCCCTCCACCCCGCCTTCCAACGCACCCCCCACCTCCAACACACACACACACACCCCTCCTTCCTCCCCCCTTCCCCCTCCCTAGGCTCTGGTCCCGTGTTATTTGCCTCTCCTTAGCCGCCTACTTTCCACACGGGATTTCTAATCCCATTATCTTGCTGCCTGAAGGGCATGCTTCGATTTCCAGAGGGCTTTTTCTGCTCCCGTTCAGGTCTTGAATTCAGGAGTCCACGAATACATCTACAACCTCTCTCCCAACCATTCGGATTGGATGCCTTTCGAGGCCCTGCTTAGTTCCACTCTTGCTTGCCTTAGGCTGCCCACGTCGGCTTAGAAACATTTCCACCGGTCCGGTTCTCGGGGTATTTTCTGTTTCTGAACATGCTAGAGCGCACAAAGGACCCGAGATGCACTGAGGGGACAGCTTTTCCGGGAGAAAAGGATGGCAATGAGCGTGGACGTGGGAGTGCCTTNGCGCCCAGGCCCCGGCTCGGCCTCGGCCCGCTCCGCCCCTTTCTAAGGCTCTTCGTTGGCCTAGGGCAACCGGGGCCAGCTGTCTCCGGCTCCCGAGGCAACCCCCTCCAGCCCCCAAGAAAGAGGTTCCGACAGCCCCCAGGATACTCGATCTACCTGGTTTTCAACGAAGGAAGACCGGAGAAACTGCAGCCGTAGCCAGAGATGAGTTTTAAGGGTCACTTGAAAGTGAGCCGCTGAGAGCACGGCCTTGGGGGGAGCAGAGTTAGAAGACAAATTCCCGAACACCTGGGTTCTGCCCGGTGGTAACTGGCGTGTAGGAACCCCAGACTCGAGAGTTTCTGAGACATCGGACCTTGAAAAGCAAACCTGTTCCCAAGCCCTGAATGCCCGCTTTGGAAAAGCACAAAAAGAAAACTCTGCTTTTTTCAAAAACAAAAAACTCCTTCCCCGAAAACTATTTTAGAAAACAACTATAAACCCCTACCCCACAACTACCAATATTGAGAACTTTTATAGATTTTAAGTAGAAAGAAGACACAAAGGATATATCCCGTTTCTGTTTAAATATCTACATTTTCAAATTGCTCTAAGCAACAATTTCTGGGAAAAAGGAGAGCGGGGGTTTGATTGAGGTGGGGGTGGAGTTTTATTTGCTCTTCATTATTTTATTTTATTTTGGTTTTAAATAGGGGGGAGTGGTTCTTTGTTATTTCGAGGTTCATTTGAAAGACCAAGTACTCCACTCCAGATAAAGCATTTTTTTGTTGTTTCAAAATTTCAAACTGGCATAAGTGTTGGATCATCAGTTTTCCCTTTGTCTGCCCTGGTTGTAAATAATGGCTTTGAGATTAGCTAATTAAGGGACATTAATCACTGATAGAAAGGGAATAAATCAAAGCCTTGTTCTAAATTTCAAACTTGCCTGTGTAGATGTGCATAGCTACTCTATCTGGAGCAGATAGGTGCTGTTTGAATTACTGGTCTTCAGAGTAAACCAAATCCACTTCAGTTTTAAAAAATGAATATTGTATTTATACAGCCCAGTTGTGCCGTTAAATTAAGTCCCCCCCCCCGTTCTTATTCCATTTTATAAACAAAGTGTAGAGATGACAGCTATTACGGGTTAAAAGAGCCAAATCTTAACTTTCGCCTAGCATTATGCTTACCTTTGGGGGGAGGAGGAGAAGAAGTCAGAGAAGGAAGGAATAAACCCTAAGCGGATACAGATGGAAAAAGGATAAATAGATTTGTATTGAGGTTTGTTTTTAATCAGAATACAGTTTCTGTAGGAATTCTTCAATGCCTGCAGTATTTCAGGTGTAATTCTCTAGGCTGCATTCCCTTGGCCCTCTGCATAAAACATTAAAAAACATTATGTTCTGGTTTGTGAAAAAGAAAAGCCAGTGGGGTGTGTGTGTGTGTGTGTGTGTGTGTGTGTGTGTGTGTGTGTGTGTAGGGAAGGAATCAGGCTCGATTCTCCACCGCATTTTCCCGCACCAATCATACTCATTGCACTTCGGCGTTCCACGCTCAGAGCCCTGCACAGTATTTGGAAGCTTGGACCATTTCAACACCGACAAAAGAGGCTTTAAATACATGCCATAAAACAACAAGCCGGTCCCTGGGAGCAAGTAAAAATTTATTCGTTTCACGTAAAGCCCTCCGAAACAGTAAACACAGAGCAGATAATCCAGAGCCAGGCAGGGGATCTGCGAGCCCTTGGCCGGTTGTCTGTGCCGGCGAGCGCGCGAGGTTGTGCGCGCACCTTGGCCTCCGCGCACACCTTTCTCCCTAACCCCCGCCCCCCGCACACACACATACAAGTGCGAGTAAGGACTTGCGTGTTGATTCCCCACTCTCTTCCTCCTCTGAGGCCCTATTTCCTTTTAGCAGCGACTCTCAGCTGAGGACTCAGTTCAAGATTAATGCCTGGGAAATGTGCATGTCTGGAGGGCAGAGGGGAGTCCTTGGGGTGAATTCGGATAGTTGCCCTTTGCTGCCGGAAGAGTGCCCAACCATGGGCGCCCCTAGAGCGCCTGCTTGGAGAAAATGCCCCCCCCCCCCCCGCGNACTGGCTGCCAAAGGCAGGTGCCAATTCCCCAGAGGCTAAAACCTTCCAATACACACAGCCTGCACAAGCCCCTCTCTTCTTAGGTTGTTGCGGCTTCTCTCTCTCTCTCTCTTTTTTTTTTTTACTTGTATTTTTTTTAAGTCAAGAACTTTATAATTTAAGGTATCCAGCGTAGCGTGTCATTTTAAAAAGGCTCACAGACTGCGCCAAGAACCCGCGACTGGGGAGCGAGTGGGGGAGGGAACCCAGCAAGCAAGGAGGGGCAGCAGCCGGGGAAGGGATATTTGCATAAAGCTTTGTCTTTACTGGTTCTTAGGCTGCCGAGGGTTATAACGCTAATTACACAAGATTAATATGGAGATTGTTCTCCATTGCTCACCAAGATTTATTTAAACAGTGAACTGCTCAAGATCCAAAGCCGTAAACCATCCCACCCCGCTGCCAGGCCCGGATTTTCTCCCTGCAGAAAGTTTTCCCAAGTCCGGAGGAGAAAAGAAGAGCTGCCATTGAGTCAGAAGCTCCCAAAAGCCGACTTTGGAGGTATTGCTGTTTAAGCAAATACCTGCCGGCCCTCGGATATATAAATACATAAAGGGCAATTCCCTGTTTTTCCCCCTATGTCTGTCTTTCGACAGGAATGCCTTTTCCTCCGCGCTACCGCTTGATTTGGGCGAGGAGAGGTGGCCAAGGAGAAATTGCCGGTACCGGAGCGCCCCCTAGTGCTACCAAAGGGGAAGAGACGCCTTGGCTGCACGCCTGGAGTTTCAGCGGTCTGATACTGTCCCTTAGCGGATTAGAGTGGGACAGGGCTGAGTGCTGGGGCGCTGGGGAATGGGTCTCCGCGGAGGCTCACACTAGAATCACCTGGGAGCTTAATAATTCTAACGGGAACAGTGCGCACCCGCGCGAGGGTGGACACAGGTCCACTATCAAGGCTTCTGATATTCTGATTCATTGGTTTTAGCTGGGATTCAGGCAGCTTTTTCTTCCCGCAGAGAATTTAATGTGCAGTTAAGGAAGAAAGCCAATATTTGAGAATTTCCATGACTTTCCAAAATAATTACTGGTTACAGTGCAGATGAAATAAGTGCTTGGCTTAACACTTACCTTTTATAAACCCTTCGATATTTACTAATTGTACTTAGAAAACCATGAGCTCATCATTATCCCTAGACTCCTTGGGAGAGTGATTTCAAAGATTTTTTTTTTTTTTCAGATTATCGGGAAACTTTGCTCTGAATTTTAATGTCGGATTGTATCTTGAAATAATTTAAGATGTTTGAGACAAGGTTCTGATTTCCTTCTTTCTTGGAGTAAACATGTAGTGAGGACTTCAACAATGGTAAAAATCATACCGATATAAAATTATAATATAATTTATAACATAAAAGGGTTAGGGATAGGAGTTGGTTCGAAGCTAGAGCTGGATTCTAGTTTCCACACTCCAGTAAATTGCTATCTCACTTTAGGCAAATCTTTCAACCAACCTGTGTCTCAGTTTCCTCTTTAATAAATGGAGCACCCCATAGGATAATTTTAATGTCCTTTCTAGACTTAGTGAATTGTAAACCTAAAGCACAACCACAAAACACACACAGACACAGAATAATGTTCCTGAAACAGTTGCAGATATATTTGTCATTATTAGTTCTATTCATTGTCCTGAAGGACAATCATTATTGTAAATGCAGTTTTTTGAAATGTGGCCCTTTTTTAATCGTCACAGCATAGAAAATTTTACCTGGCCCCCCAAAATCATATATATATAATCATATATAATTAGTGACATATACATAACATGTCATTATTTTAACACATTCAAATAAAATTTGACAACTCATTATGACCCCATTCACTCAACCTAATCCCCAATTTTTGACAGTTTTGTAATGGTGTCCACAAATGAAGTGCTATAAAGGAGGGAATAAAGAGCTGAATATTTGGACTCTGGCTAAGTAATGACTGGAGAATTGTGATTGCCCTTTGAGGGACCTCTGCATGAAATCTTTCAAACTTTTTCTGGGTTTCAGTTTTCAAGAATCAGGTCATTGTCACTTATGGAGAAACTTTAACAAAGGAGCCCGGCAATTATTAGTATCAGCAGAAGGTTGTGTTTGGAGGAAGCAATTAGAAATGAAGTATTTCAAAGGAAATTTTAAAAAAAAACTGTAAACAGCAACATAATGTAAAGTTTTCGCTTCATCTATTCTCACCAAGAATCACATTTAGATGATCCAAAGTTACATTAGATATACACAGTTATATTAGATGAGCTATCGTTACATTAACATTCATATAGTTAAGATCTTTTAAGTAGTGAAATAAAACATCAACCATATAAAATATATTTTTTATCATAAAAGGTATTTTTAAAAGTTGCTTTAAGAACAAACATTTCAAAGACATAGCACTGAAATTGTTCACACCCCATACCTCATTCATGACAGCAACTTCAGAACTGGCTTATCTGTGTTATGCTTCCCAGCCTTGTGAATTTTCCTAGTAAATAAGTACCAGTTTGTTCAAGGGACTTGCTTTGAAGTCTTGCTGATATTTAAGATTTTCACAGTATCTTTGGCAGTGTGGTTCAGAAAATGTTATTTTTCATGGCTGCTTTAAAAAACTCATCTGTAACGCTTAAGGAAATTAACAAACATTCATAAATCACTTGCTTTCCTTTCGTGGTGACTTATATGATAACATAAGAGATACAAACTAAAGAATGTGAGTGAGTGTGCACAAATGTGTGTGCTGCCATAGTAGTGGCAATCGTGCACACATTTCAGGGTCATGGTCCACTCCTAACACTCACTCTGAGAATTTTGCCTCCAGCCACACACTTGAAGGTGGGCAGCCATGTTTTCACTCTGGAACCCAATCTGACCCCCAACAACTGCAACCATCCACCTCCACACAACTGACTGGAAAGAGATGAATCCCTTTTTCAAAGATTCAGAGACAAATCAAAGTCTCTCTTTCAGGAATATGAAACTGAATTCACATAAAGTTGACTAGATAGTCTTTGTGACTAGAAGAGAGAACTGTGACCCACTGGGAGCTGCAGAGTGGCCACCTTTACTTCACCTGTTATGCTCTATTGCTGTCTGCCCTTGGTGATAGGATGTTGATCCTCTGAGATATCTCATTCCACCTAAAGGCAGAATGTTACAATTAGGAATTCTCCACACTGAGGTTGTTGGTGAGGGAGATGTTTTGGAGACACTCCTTAAAATATCTCAATGCTCCTGAAGAGAGAAAAGAAATAAAAATCATTAAGAAGTACTTTATGAAGGAAGGATTTTGATACATTACCTTATCTAATCCCCATACAGCCTGGTAAAAGGAGGTATTCTTACACACCCACTCTATATTCAAAAAACCGTGACTCAGGGATTTTCATAACTTAGACAACATCAAATAGTTATTCTGGATCTGAAATGACATTTGGAACCCAGCGGGTATGATGCCATAACCTAAAATCATTCCGCTATGGGCCTTTCTCTTTCTCAATTATTTTCGATACCTTGGGAAACTCTCAACTCCATCCATTACCCACCAGTCTAATGAGACACCAACTAAAACAAATAATATCAGAGACGAGATATAGAGGTAAAGTGTAGTCTTCTGCAAAAACTGATCTACTAGGATCATCACTTTGATTTTCTCCAGAGCCATCGCTTCTCGGCCTTTTGAGTAAGATCAAGTGATTTTCTCGGGAACCTAGAAACTGGTCTTAACGTTGGAGTACCTCTGGTTTTGGCTTGAAAGTAGATGCCCCATGTTACAAATATGTACAAGTCGTCCCATTGCCTCTTTCCCGCTAACCTCTACCTCCCCGAAATTAAGGTACATTCTTTTCTTTGCAAATTTTTCATCATTTCTATTTTTGGATACTTTCAGAAGATCAGA
The DNA here is from genome assembly GCF_008692635.1 of Crocuta crocuta. Lineage (NCBI taxonomy): Eukaryota > Metazoa > Chordata > Mammalia > Carnivora > Hyaenidae > Crocuta > Crocuta crocuta. Next base: position 1,078,555 of record NW_027528006.1, read on the forward strand.
GGTTCTGTGCTATCTCTTTTTTCTCATGCTATTATCACATTCTAAGGAAGCCCATCTACACCTAATGATGCTTTAATGTTTTCTTTACTTATATCACTTCTTTGAAGGATATTAATGTCCTTCCATTAATATTTCTTCTTAGCCAAGAGACAAATCATCTTCCAACTGGCATATTTCCATGCTGGTCTGAATGATGATTTTTATAATAAATATTGCATGTCATGTCTTATTACAAAAATCTCTCTTCAGCATAAATGTCCATTTTGTAAGAGGATTAGTTAGGCTTTGCTGTAGGATACTTGTATTTTCAGTAAGCTTTTTCAATCCTTTCATTTAGTCAAAAGGTGATTAAAATGACAGAAAAGCATTTAAACTGGGTTATCATGATCAACCTTGCCAATAGCTGCCTTTCTTACACCACATGCTTTATTTAGAGGTAGGGAGGCAATCACCTTTGAGTGCCTTTTCTACTTGCAGCCCATCAAAATGAGAAGTTTTCTAGAATTCTCCCAAATATGCTCCAGGGAAGCCAATTTCTCTTACAGTATCCTTTGCTGCCACCTGCTGTTCAACCTGCATTTATGAAGGCTGCAAATGCTCTCCACCACCGAAGGCGTATTTGCTAACCTAAGGGGTGAATGCGATGAGAAAGGTTGATTCTTAGCTGCACCCTTTCACAAGATCACACTTCAAGATGATCTTTAAGCCACTAACTGTACTTAACATTTGCACCTGTTGATTTCCTTTGTCATACCCTCTCTTCCAAATCAGCAACAATATCATGAGACACCCTATTACTTTTTCCTTTCCAGCCCATTAGGCTGGCTATTCAGGCAATCAGTGTTTTAAACATTTTCTGGAGGGGACTCAAGAGAGGCTGGGCTGCAGCATATATTGCTCTCTTGCCTTTCCTTTTGCTACTTTACTATTTCGTAAACTCAGTTCTTTAACTGATAATAAAGACTAAATATACATCATTAACAGATCCTTTGTGTGAACGCTCGGTGGCTAACTGTATAAAATAATAATACCTTTGTCTTAAACCTGGGTCCACCTTAGGGAATTAACTTAGCAGAGAGGTCTTGCCCTAACATTGCTGGAGTACCTGCTAACATTTTTAGTGCATCTCCTAGAGACAAACAAGGCATCAGAGACAGAAGTCATACATAGGCCGGCTGACTCTCAATTGCAACCCTTTACAGTTTTAACTAGAAAGAAATTCAACATGGCACTGGGTTTTTAAAAAAAAAAATGCAGAGAATGATCTCTTGTTTTCTTCTTGAGCTCACCATCTGCTGTAGTCCATTCAGGCTGCTATAAAAAGTACCAGAGACTGGCTGGCTTATAAACAGCAGACACTTACTGCTCACAGTTCTGGAAGCTGGTAAGTGCCGATCAAGATGCCCCGTAGGTTTGCTGTCTGGTGAGGACCGGCTTCCCAGCTCCTTGACGGCTGTCTTTTCATGGGAAATGCATGAAGCAGAAGGAGCAAGGGAGATCTCTGAAATCTGTTTTATAAAAACATTCAACCCATTGATGAGGGCTTCACCCTCACGACCTAGTCACCTCCCAAAGGCCCACGTCCTCAAACCATTACCTTGGGGGTTAGGATTGCAACATACAAATCTGAAAAGGACACAAACATTCAGTCCATAGCACCATCCTTTTCCATCAAATTTGTCAGGAGCAGCAAGAGCCTTACGGGAACTTCTGAGAACACTGGCCGAGCCAGTTTGCAGAACTGCTCACTCTCTTCTTGGAAGAATCTTTTTTTTTTTTTTTTTTTCAAATGTTAAATTCAGGCCTAGATAAGTCACCCAGCTCAACCAAGCATTTCAAAACCACCTGGTATCCTTAAATGTTCCTGTGACCAAGCTTCCAGAATCCTGTAGGGTAAAAATTGCTAACAAAGAGAAGTCATCCGCAAAGGTCACTGCTCCCAAGCTCAACTTTGGCAGCAGACAGCTACGTGCTGACATTGAAAAATGTTTCTAAGGTACGAGATATAGTTCTCTTTCATGCAAAATTTCCAAATCTGATTTGCCTTTCAAATTTATTGCAACCTTTTAAGGAGTGGTTTTGGCAACGTTTGGGAAGTGATAACAGTCGGAAAGCTGTGGAAATGATTTAATGGTCCAGAACTTTGAAGTGCCTATTAAAGACATTTAAATAACTTCATATTTCTCCCTACATTTTCCCCCAAATGTGTATGCATGGAAGTTTTCCAAATGGCTTTTCTTTAAAGCACCGGGGCCATCATTTTTATGTTAGAAGGAGGAAATTTATTACTTTACAGGTTCCTTGCTTCCATGTGTTTTTCTTCAAAGCTCACTGAAGTTACTCATTTTCATCTTTTGCTAACAAATTAAAAGACTTTGTTTTCTTAATTTCTTTTCTGATACATTATGAAGGTAACCCTCCCTCCCCTCACTGCTGCCCCCATAAATCTTCTAGTTACTTCAAGTTCAGCAGCAAGCTGTAGGAATCTAACTCCAGGAGGTGGGGAAGAAGGGAGAGAGGGAGAACTAACATTTTAATCACTTATCTGATGCTGAGCACTGACCAAGACCCTTTATTTCATCTAGATTTGCTCATTGCAGGCATGAATTCATGCACTTGTGGGCATAAGAGCTGGGCATTATTCTTAGGACTGAATTCTATCCATCACTTTATTCATGGTCTAGTAGAACAAACATGCAAGTACAAAGTCAATGTCAATGAAATACCAAATGCTTTTTTTTTTTTTTTTTTGGTAATGTTTATTTACTTGTTTTGAGAGAGAGAGAGAGAGACAGTACAAGCAGGGGAGGAGCAGAGAGGGAAGGGAAGAGAGAATCCCAAGCAGGCTCTGTGCTGTCAGTACAGAGCCCAACGGGGCCCGATCTCATGAACCGTGAGATCATGACATGAGTGGAAACCAAGAGTCAGATGCTTAACCAACTGAGCCACCGAGGTACCCCAAATGCTTTTGGAGAGACAGTTATAATAAAGTGGCCAAAAGCATGTGATTTTGAAGGGAGGTTGTATTTGTTTGAATCCAAGCTCTACCATTTACAAACTCTATAATCTTGTGTAAGTTATGTCAGCCTTCTACCTTGGTCTCCCCAACTGTAAAGTGGAAATGGGAAGAGTATCTATCTCAAGAAGTTGTTATGAGAATAAAATGAGTTAATACACAGAGAGTGTTCATAAGAGTGTCTGGTAAGTTTACATGCCTGGCTCTTTCTCAAAATCTAGATTTCACCTCAACTGCCATGTCCTTGACTACAATATTTCCATCAGCACATAGGCTCTCCTCGAGAGTCACTTATTCCTTCCACGTTAATTCGTGCCTTGTAACTCATATCACTACGTGAAATTATTTTTATTCTTATGTGCTTGCTTGTTTATTGTCTCTTTTGCTTTACTAGAGTGTACAAAACACAAGAAATAATTGTGGCTTTATTCATGCTGAATTTCTAGACCCTCATGAAGTACCTGGCACATAATCAATTTTCAGCTAGAATATGTGAAGTGAATTGTTGAATGTTAAGAGCTCTGACACAGGTAAGCCCAGAGCTCTCTTTGGAAGTACACAGGAGAGGTAGTTGAGCCAGTCTTTGATGTCATCACATTTTCCAAAAGGGATTGACATCCATCAGGGACTTGCAGACCTTTCATAATTAGGGACAGAGGCAGGGGTAGCACAGCTCAGGGAGGCAAGAGTTTTGTGGGAAGAACATGCATTTAATCCTCACAGTGATTGTTTAATATGGGCATTTAAAAAAAATTTTTTTTAATGTTCTATTTAGTTCTGAGAAAGAGAGACAGTGTGAGCAAGGGAGGTTCAGAAAGAGAGGGAGACACAGAATCTGAAACAGGCTCCAGGCTCTGAACTGGCTGCCAGCACAGAGCCCGACGCAGGGCTCCAACCCACAAACCGTGAGATCATGACCTGAGCCGAAGTCGGACACTTAACCGGCTGAGCCACCCAGGCGCCCCTAACATGGGCATTTTTATCTCCATTTCCTGAAATGAGAAAAAGAAGCTGAGAGCAAGCTACGGGAACTTGCCCAGGGTACCAGAGCTACTAAGAGCCAGAGACAGGATTAAATCATTCCACTGTACTTCCCTGCAAAAAAAAAAAATATTACTATAAGGGCCTTGAAACCAGAAATGGTATCTAATGCCTAAAATTGTTCTTCACAGATCTAATTTACTCAGAAATGTTGTGTGACTTTTCTTATTCTGTCAAGAACATAACAACATGATGCTCTTCACTTAAGGTCAAGAGGAGGCATCTTTGGTTCCCCTTCACTGTCTTTTCAATAAGCCAACCTTCTGTCTGGCCGGCTTCATACCAATACGGGTCATGTATTCCCAACTGCATAGAAAATAGAAAAGTGATTTTCCACACTCAGAGAATTCACATACACACACACAAAACCAACCTTTGCAGTACTTTACAGGAGAGCCATTTCGTGTGAAGATGGGGTTGTATCCCTGTCCTGGACATGCTGGCTGACCAGCTCCATAGCAAGCCGGCACTGGGGAGCAGCCGCGTCTCTGCATCTTCCCTCTTGCTTGGTAAGTTAAATAGCCCATCCATCCTTCAGAAACACTGAAAAGGGACTTTCTCCTAACAGATGTAACACCTTTCTTTTTTTTTTTTAAGATTCTTTTTTTTAAATGTTTTTTATTTATTTCTGAGAGAGAGAGAGAGAGAGAGACAGCATGAGCAGGGGAGGGTCAGAGAAAGAGGGAGACACAGAATCCGAAGCAGGCTCCAGGTTCTGAGCTAGCTGTCAGCACAGAGCTTGACGCCGGGCTTGAACCCACAAGCCATGAGATCATGACCTGAGCCGAAGTCGGACACCCAACTGACTGAGCCACCCAGGCGCCCCACACCTTTCTTTTCTTAGTGTGCAATAGGAATGGGGAAGATGGAAAAGAAAGTTGAAGAAAAGCCATTCTTAGAAAACCATGCTCGATGTTTAGTCCCATCACTGTTACTGTGGCAGATTTTTTAAATGCTTGTGCATTCTATGGGCCTCTTCCCTTTGAGAGGAGGGGGTCCCTGTCGCCTGTCCTGGAATCTGGGTGGCCTTGTGACAGTTTCTACAAATTATTGTGTGACTTCCCAGGCTAGGTCATAAAAGGCCATGTAGCTTCTGCCTGGGCACACTTGCTCTTGGGATGTTCTTTCTCAGAATCCATTTCCCACACCTAAAGAAACTCAAGCCACATGAGAAGAACAGGTTCCAGCCAATCCCCTACCTGAGTCCAGCTCTCAAATAACCCCAGTCTAGATGCTTGGCACATGAGTGAAGCAGCTTCCAGACAATTCCAGTCTTCCACACAATAAAAGTCAGGCCCATCCATTTGTATCTTCACATTCACTGAGGCCCCAGACACTATGGACCAGAGACTTCCGCTGCTTCCACTAAGCTGCTTCCACTAAGCCCTGTCTGAATTATTGACCAATAAAATATGTGAGCATATACAAGTTACTGTTTTTGCCCCCAAGTTTGTGGGAACTGGTTACACATCTAGAGTAACCAGGATAGTTATTCTCTCTCTACATTTGCTAAGGATCTGTATTATAAGGATCTCTCCAAGAGAGGTTAGAACTTCTTACATAGAACTGTGGTAGATTCTTTTCAACTGACTCTATTCAATCAACATCCATTGCAATACCCCTTCTCTTTTATCTTCTCTTTTATCTCCAGTCTCTGGAGAGGATGTTTCTCAAATTCCAATTCGATCTTGCAGATAGAGGTGACCTTGTGATACAGTTTCAGCCTATAAGATGTAGACAATAGACAGAGCTTCCCTTCTGTAATAAGAGTTCAATGGGGGAAATCCCTGCTTCCTCCTTCCCAGAATATGGACATGCTACTTAGATGTGTGGCAGCCATCTTAAGACTGTGAGCATGGAAGAAACACACCATGGCAGAATATAAAGAGAGCAGTCGTCTGATTCTTTGATGACTTCCTTTAAAAGCTACTCTTACCGCGTGTTGTCTTCCTCCAAAATTAGTTATATAAAAAAATTAATTTAATCTTTTTTACTACATGGCAATGAGAAAGAATGAAATCTGGCCATGTGTAGCAACATGGATGGAACTTGAGGGTGTTATGCTGAGTGAAATAAATCAGGCAGAGAAGGACAGATACCATATGTTTGCACATATAGGTGGATTAGGAGGAACTTAATGGAGGACTATGGGGGAGAAGAAGGCGAAAAATAGTTGGGGAAAGGGAGGGAGGCAAACCATGAGAGACTCTTGAATGCTGAGAACTAACTGAAGGCTGATGGGGGTGGGGGAGAGAGGATGGGGGGTGATGGGCATGGAGGAGGGCACTTGTTGGGATGAGCACTGGGTGTTATATGGAAACTGACAATAAACTGTTTAAGAAAAAAAATTAATTTAACCTTTTTAAAGCCATTGTTGGATTTTTTTTTAATTTTTAATGTTTTATTTATTTCTAGGAGAGAGAGAGAGAGAGACAGTGTGAGCAGGGGAGGGTCAGAGAGAGAGGGAGTCACAGACTGAAACAGGCTCCAGGCTCTGAGCTGGCAGTCAGCACAGAGCCCGACACGGGGCTCGAACCCACGAACCGCGAGATCATGACCTAAGTGAAAGTCGGATGCTTAACCAACTAAGCCACCCAGGCGCCCCTGTTGGATATTATAATTTACTAGTGAATGTATCCTTGAGTGATTCAACTATGCATGCAATATATGTCTATATTCCATAACATATACCCATACATTTGAATTAAAAAAGAAAAGACATTTGTTTGCCTTTAAACAGTCTATTCTTTAATTTAGACTTTAAAGCCCAGACATAGACTCACATGGAGAACATTTGATGACTGAGCTCCATTTCCCGAAGCAGCAATACTGCTGCTAACACCAAGCTCATCCATAGGCGAGGACATTTCTGTTATGATAAAATAGAAATAATCAAGTATTTTGTGGCTTTAAGTTCTTCAGCATGATTATCTTCCTCGAGCAAATCTTTATTCCTTTTTACAATCATGGATAACATTTCAGTTGACTTTTTAGTTTTGTTTCTTTTAAAATAAACCTTATTTTTTTAGAGTAGTGTCAGGTTCACATAAAAATTGAGAAGAAGGTACAGAGATGTCTCACATGCCTCCTACCCTTACGCATGCATAGTGTACTTCACTCATCAGGGTAGTGCATCTTTTATTTTTCTTTTAACAAAAGAAAGCACCAGGTTTCCTAATTCCTTTTGTATTAAAGTGTTTCTGCTTGCTTGAGTTAGTTGTATTCCTCTTCAGCCTTCACAAAGGACACTTATTATATTTGCTGTTTGCATTTATATACTCATACATGCACTTCTTAAATATCATTTCTTTCACCCAGCACAATTATAACCACCTCAACTAAATAGGGTGATGACTTACATACAGTGATTAATTATTAGGAAAAATATGTCTAAAAATAAAATCTACAGTGTTCTAAAACCTGTTAATTGCTATCTCTTTGGCTTCATAAAATAGTAAATGCATATAATTACTGGTTATTTTCATGTGACAGTTATTCATCTTGTCATATAACAAACAAGCTGAAATGGGAAGCATAAAACAATAATTCCAAAGACAAAAGGGAAGAATAATTACATATGAATGAGGGGGAAAATCCAAGAACAAAGAGCATTTTGAATCTCTCCACTCTCCCTAGAGTACCATTTCGGGTTGTAATTTATTTTAAAGGTACTGTGCTTCAAATGCATTTACTCTCTCAAAGGCATTTGTCTCATAATTCTTTAAAATCTGCAAGTAGATCTTCTAGTATACCCATTCAGGCCTATATTAGGTAGCTTGAATTATACATTGCGGTACAGAGTGATCTTCACAAGTTAGGGACACTATAAATCTTCTCTGCATTGAATATTCTCTATTATAAAACTTTTCCAGAAAAGCTGGCCCTAAAAATCTTAACTGCTTTATGGGCACCTGCTCTTCTTTTTTACACCGGGTGTTCTTCAAGACTGACAGCAAGCTGTATTCATCTTTACTCCCCCAGTGTCTACTATGCTTGGTTCCTTCATTCATTCATATTAGACATCAAGTGCCTCGCATGTGTTAGGCACTGTATGAGATAATGAACAAAAGCTACCTGATTCTCATCCTTTGGGGACCTACATTTTTATCAAGGAGACAAACATTAAAATATAATTACACAAGGAGACACCTGGGGGGCTTAGTTGGTGAACATCCGGCTTTGACTAAGGTCATGATCTCACAGTTTGGGAGTTCAAACCCCACAATGGGCTCTCTGTTGTCAGTGCAGAACCTGCTTGGTCTCCCTCTCTCTCTGTCCCTCACCTGCTGGTTCTCTCTCTCTCTTTCTCTCAAAAATAAATAAACTTTATATATATATATATATAATTACACAAGTATTTAATTACCAATTTGATAAATGCAACAAAAGAAGGACGCAGGAGTAATGAGGAAATATAATGGAGAATTAACCTAATTTGGAGTGAAGACAAGCTGAGGTAGAAAAAGTGACATTGAACGTGAGGCCCGAGCAAAAACGTTTCAACCCAGAGCGTGTGTGCTGGCTCTGGGTTAGACAGATGTGAATCCTTGTTAAATATTTGGTTATCCCAATAATGATGGAGACTGAGGCTGGAACCTAGTTAAATATCTTCAAAAATTCAGTTCCAACCCATTTTTAAAGTCCCAGTTTCAAAAAATAAAAATAAAAATTAAAAAAGTGGGGGGGCGCCTGGGTGGCTCAGTCGGTTAAGCCTCCGACTTCAGTTCAGGTCATAATCTCACAGCTTGTAGGTTTGAGCCCCGCGGGCGGGCTCTGTGCTGACAGCTCAGAGCCTGGAGCCTGCTTCTGACTGTGTCTCCCTTTTTCTTTCTGTCCCTCCCCCACTGGCTCTCTCTCTCTCTCTCTCTCTCTCTCTCTCTCTCTCTCAAAAATAAATAAACATTAAAAAAAATTAAAGTCCCAGTTTCAGTTTCAAACCATTTTCCATTGATCTTCTAGCATCCTTAAAACAATCCCAAATGCAAAATACAGCCTTCATGTCAGCATACTGTTTTCAGCTATTTGTAATGGTTTCCAGTCAGTCTTCAGATTATATGTTCTTTGAGCACAAGAGCTGTGGTTTTAAATCTTCCATGTGCCAGTATAAGACCTAACACTTTGCTTAACAATATGTACTTGCACGGGGCGCTTGGGTGTCTCAGTCAGTTAAGTGTCCGACTTCGGCTCAGGTCATGATCTCGCGGTTGGTGGGTTCAAGCCCGGCATCCGGCTCTGCGCTGACAGCTCAGAGCCTGGAGCCTGTTTCAGGTTCTGCCCCTCCTTCTCTCTCTGCCCCTCCTCAACTCATGCTCTGTTTCTGTCTCAATAACAAATTTAAAAAACATTAAAAAAAATTTTTTTAAACAATATGTACTTGCAAATTGGATCTTCCCTTGATTTTTCTTTGCTTGCTTTTGTTTATATTTGTAGTTTCCAATTACACTAGTTCAAATTTATCTCTAGAAATCAAATGAGTTATAAAGTTTAATCCATGAGTACTATATTTAGTTTCCAAATATGAGTTGTGAAACTGTCTCATATATATGAGGAAACTAAAAATACCATCATGGAATACAAAATCAATTTAGAACCTGGGACAAAAAGAGCTAACTTATATACAAGTGATCATGGTAAACAATAGGGCACAGATTAGTTCAGAGCCCTGAGTGAATTTTAGCAATCCTGATGGCAATGCTGCATGAAGAAAGAAAGAACTGTAATTATGTGCATGATGAACAAAAAGATAATGTTTCTATTTTACTTACCATGAAAACAGTTGGAGTAGTTAGGCAAAAGCTAGGACATTTCTTATCTCTGGCTGACATAAACAATGGGGACCTCGGGTGCCTGGGTGGCTCAGCCGGTTAGGCGTCTGACTTCTGCTCAGGTCATGATTTCACGCTTCGCTTCGTGGGTTCCAGCCCCACATCGGGCTCTATGCCGACAGCTAGCTCAGAGCCTGGAGCCTGCTTCAGATTCTGTATCTCCCTCTCTCTGACCCTCACCTGCTCACACTGTGTCTCTTTCTCTCAGAAATAAATAAAGCATATTTAAAAAATTTTTAAAAACAAAAACAAAAAAACAATGGGGACCTATGGATACATCATTTTCCTGTTTGATTTAAACTCAGTTCTTTTCCTTGATAATAGTAGAGATCTCAGTGAAATCTCTCCCAAATATGATCACTGCTCACATTCTCAAGCTGAGGAATAAGAAGAAGATGGTTATGAAAGAGCACTTACTACTGAGAGTCCAGGGACCAAACAACTTGGGCAACATAAATAACTTGAAATAGTTCTCTCCTTGGAAGAGATACATTTAACATAATCATCATTGTCATATCAACATGCTTCCATTAACTGAGCATCTTTTCTTTAACATGTGGTACTTTTTATTAAACCTTGGAGATAGCTTCAAGGAACAACACACATTGATTTGGCCCTCAAAAAATTGACAGACTTCTCAGTTAAAATAATGAAGCCTTTCCAAGAAAAGACATTTCTATAGACTGTAACACAAATGGTGTCACCTCAAGCTTTGCAGCTTGGCAGCCCTTGATGGGACATGGTCAGAAAAGTGACAAATAACTGTATCACATAGGCTAAGAGGTAAGAAATACTCATGAGGTTTGTGGCACACAGCAGGACTAAAAAATCATCAGTCGAATGAATTGTCAGATTGGAATTATCAAAGAGGACATTATGAGTTGGTGAGGTAAGGAGAGTCTTCAGATCAAAATAGACTCTTATGTTCTTCAGCCAGGAGCCCTTTGACCCACAATCATGCAGTGAAAGAGATTTGAGTATGACTTGAGTACTGGAGCCTATGGCCAGAAGACTGAGTATGTCTTTGCACGCCTATCCAGAAAAACTTTCTGCTAGTATGTCAATTTCTTCCTGTACCTTCTCATAATAAAGCACTTCCACTGGCTGTATTAATTTTGGACTGTCGTTGATCCTCACCCAGAGGGAAGAGATTTCCCTCACCTTGAGAGAAATCAAGATAGCTTACAGTTGACCCATACTAAAAAGAAAGCTGTGGCTACTGGAGAAGGCCTCCTCCTAACAGCACACTTCAGTGCTCACACTCTGAATTCACTTGTATATATGTGAATTTTTCCTCACATAAAGGACCCAGTCTTTTGTGAAAGTAGGACACCCGGGCTGTAAGTCCAGCTCTGAAGGCGCCACACAAGCAAATCTCTGACCTTTTTTTCCCCCAGCTTGCCCAGAAGAGTTTCCGTATCCACAATCAGACTTCACCTTGTGCAGCTGCTTTATTTTTTTCTTTCAATTTTCTCTCGCAGCAGGCTGGGCCTTGGCTGCCTGCCAGCCTGCCCCGAGAGGCCACCATGCTGACTTGGTGTTACTACACATTTGTTTTCGTACAGAATCGTCCAGAGAAGATGGGTTTCAGTTTGCTTACAGAAAGCCATTCTCCCTCACAACTAGGCTATAGATGCATTTAAACCATGGCATACATGCTTTAGCAGCTTCTGACTGAAATATTTGCCAAACTATACTAGCTTGGAATCACATGATCTCCACATTGATTCCTTTGCAACCCTCATCAACTGAGCTAAATAGACTGGTTTCTATAAAAAATCTTATTTTGACCTAATGTGCATGGGCCTGAAAATAGCAAAATCTCTGTTCACAAATATATCATTTTCTTACCTAATATCAATAGGGCAACATCTTGTATTATTTGGAGGAAGAATGGGCAGGGAGGAAACTGACATTTTTTGGCATTAAGTTGATTATCAGATAATCTGCATCTTTAAAATATCAAACCACCTATCTTTTATTGTAATATCAAATAATAGTGATATTAGCAATCAGCCTTCATAGTTATTTGTTGTTAACTGCTTGGTCATATTTCCATGAGCACTTACTTATATTGAAAATTAGTTTTTTTAAACATGATTATTTAAGAATTTGTCATTGAACTGGTTACTTTGGATTCTTTTCTGAAGTGTGCATTGGGCATAATTTAAGGTAACTGGTTTTGCTTGTCTATAATGACAATGTCAATAAGAGAATAATCATCTATGTAACATCTTACATAAGTTGTCTCCCTTATGTAAAAGAAGATGTTGCAAGACATAACAGCCCATCGGGTACTAAGGGTTAATTATGTCTGCCGATATTGAGATGAACCTAAGAGTATCCTGGGCCTGACAATATCTAGCGCCCAGGTGACTGTCCTACTGTGAGACCACCCCAGGTGATATAGGCAGGAGTTGATAGGAGGTTCATATCTTGGTATGGAAACAGCTAAGGAGGCTTCTTCCCTCAGGGAGCTTAACTGCCGAAATGGAAATTTTTAAAAAGCCTATTTTTAAAGAAAGAAAAACTTGGAGTAGACTATCTCTACCTTTTTTTCTTTTATTTTAAACTTTACTTATTTATCTTTGTTTATACTTGTCCTTGGATCACTGTGGATAGCTCTGACTAGACAGTAGACAGGGAAAGCATACAGTTTAATAAGTCAAGGTATTATCTGGCAACCCCTCCCACCCCAAGCAATGAGCTTTTGTATTCCTGGAAAGTACTGTCACTCTGATCCACATGTTTCATCTGACCAAGCTCCTACCTCTAGACACGGAGGTGGGGATTGTGAAGGAAAACGATCTTTGTCTTGTATTTATATTTTCCAAGAGTTGTTTCATATACTATGGTACATTTGGCTGAGAGAGACATACTTTACTGTGTCTCCAGTGTAGAATAAGTGAGATCATGGATATTAGGTGGCCTTCCACTAATTTGGTCTTAAGGTCACTACATTGCCCAAGGTTAACTACACAACATGGAGGTTTCTCTCCACCTTATCTCCTTGATCCAATCAAGGGGAGGTCCATGGCATTCCTGCCCAAGTATCAAGAAATTAGGGGGGAAAAGCTATTGTATCATTTTGATGGCCTTTATTAGGCATATGCTAGGAATGCCACAAGTTGACTCCTCCATCATATCTACTAATTACAATTTTTATGAGCTTTGTTAAATTTCACTGGCAGGGAACTCCTTTTGCAAACGAGCTAAATGGGGGTATTCCTGTAGCAGGTAGCTCTCAAATTTCCATTCTAGAGCTGAGTGAGTTTTCACTAAAAAAACAAACAAAATGCCCATCCTTCCAACGACTAAACAACAGTGTTTGACCTCTGATCCCATGAATATATTAGAACATAAGGGAAAAAACCATCAAAGGTAAATAGGGAAGAGAAACTCAGTACTTGAGACTGCACCTGTCAGTATTGTTCTCTAATGAAAAATATGTGTACAACAAACATCAGCACTTTGGAATTAGTCATCTTGAGATGAAGAAGTAGCTGTACTCCACTGGGTGTTATATATAGGGGATGAATCACTGGAATCTACTCCTGAAATCATGATTATACTATATGCTAACTAGGATGTAAATTACAAATAAATAAATAATAAGGAAGTAGCTCTGCTAAAAATTCTAATGCTCAGGTAGAGATGCGATAGTCAGCTAAAAGAAGAAAAGATGAGGCAATGAAAATTATTTTTAAACCCTTCTACTTTGACTCAAGAGAGGGAAACCAAATCCTACCAGTAAAAACTTGGGACATAAAATTGAGACTAGTAAAAATTTAAAGAGACTTCTTAGCCAAGCTAGAAAGAAAACCCATGGTTTTCTGAAACTAAGGCTGGAACCATGTGGTCTTGAGATAATCATCTCCGTTTAACAACTTCTCTCTCATCCAGAAATTGAGGGGAAAAAGAGGCCTGACAGGAGCTAAGAGTCAGATTACATTTCCTTCTGCCTTCAGGCAGAGATGTCACTCACTTCCTCTCCTGGCGATGCCCAACCCACGGGGAGATTTCTTTCAGACTCTGCAGTTGTGCAGCTGGAAGAGGAATGGTCCCAGTACTGAGAGGGTGCCAAGGCCATGGGTATCAGGTCTCCTATAGCAGGGGCAGGACTTGTTCCTTGATATCCAGGATCCTCTGGTCAAATATGGCAAACCCAGGAATAAACAGAACTACAGATCTGATTCAGAGACCTAACATCCACATTCTTGGAAGTGTAATGTGGGAAATGGGAAATGGGTAGAAAGTTTAATAGGAAGAGAGTGAAACAGGTATAGTATTTTGAAATACCTCCAATTGTAATCTCAAGGATGATTTTAAACATCATTTTTCCCTAACTGGGCTCTTGATTGACGAACATAGAGGTCTATTTTGATCTAAAGTATGTTCTCACCTCACCAACTCACGATGACCTGTCTCTTTGATAATTCCAATTTAAAGTTTATTCAACCGATGATTTTTGAGTCCTACTGTGTGCCACGGACCATATGAATATTTCTTGACTCTTAACATGTGTGATATAATTATTTGCCATTTTTCTCACCCTGTCCCATCAAGAGCTACCAAACTGTAAAGCTCGAGGTGACACCATTCATGTTAATCTCACATTTATATCTACATTCAATCAACCTTTAAATTTTAGTCATAAAACTGAAGGTGTGAATGAAGAAGATGAGATATAGAGAGGATACCAGAGAAGTGCTTCTTTTCTGATCTTGTTAGATAACAGAGAGGAGGAAGACATTCAGTTCCTGGCATCCCTTCCTTAGGTTTAAGCACAGGTAATTGGGGGGTGGCAGGGGAATGTTCAAAAGGTGTACCAGTAAGTTCCAAAGGAAGGCTGAGTCATTTGTACTGTCCCACAGGGAAATAATGAAACCAAGAAAAAGACCAGTCGATACTTGGATCTGAGCTGTGATGCCAGCAGGGTACAGGAAGTCATCACCATGGAGACCAGAGAAAAGTACAAGGAAATCACATGGATCTCTGGATTCTTTCTTCCTTATTGTGATGAGAACCTTTCTGTGATGAGGACACAGTTCATTTCACCTACCCTTCATATATCTGATGCCATCCTGGAGAGATGTAGGAGAAAGGGGGTTGGAAATCTGGGAGAATGATTATTTTTATCTAAGGAGGCCAAGCTTTATCTAAAATGACTGTTGAAATCACAGTGAACTCAAGGTACTGGGTTGGTTCATTAAATTCATTTTTTTGGTTCATAAGGGAGATCAGAGCCATTTGGCTCATTTTAGAAAAGAAAAAAATTCTATTTTCTCTGTACATCTAAGAGTATAGGAAAACTTACATTAAAATTTATGGACTGCTTACCATGGGTCAGGCAATGATAACATCCATATAAAATAGGTATTATCATTTTTATTTTACAGTTGAAGTTACTAGGACCTGGGAAGAGAAAGTCGCTTGTCTAGAGTGACATGATCAGTAAGTGAAAAGGCAGATTTTTAGCACAGGTGACTCTAATGTGACACCTTGTACTCATAGCTACTTGCTGTATTGTCTTCTAGGGAGTGTGCTGCAAGGGGCCCAGAACTCTTCCCAAGCCATGCCGTGTAATATGACCAAGTGGTCTGTGAGGCAGAGGCTCTTGAAGAGACTGTTTCTGCGTCCCCTCTAATATGGAGTTGGGGCACTGCTTAGAAATTGTAAGGATTCTGCCTTTTGAAGAAATATTAATGATTAAAAAAGACTTGCTCTGAGTAAATTAGGGCAGTGATAAACATTATAGAAAGGAAAAATCAAAAGAGTGACTAGGTAACAAGGGTTGAAGACTGTTCTCCTTATCTCTAGAATGATTTTTAAAAAGTAACTCGGAAAGACTACTTTGAGAGAATATATCTATCAAAGCCATTTCAAGAGCTCAAGGAGGACCCTTTTTTGTAATAACCTCCAGACATGACCAAGAGCAGTGCTGAGTTACCTCGCTGGGTAAAGATTTAGCTAAACATTGCCAAGAAGGGAGCAAGAGACGCTGCAGAATGCACAGGCTGGCAGTGAGAGTGGTTACTGGTAAGGAGCCAAGAGTAGTAAACATTACAGGTTTAAACAGTTCCCACTGTTCAGAACTGCAGGAAGACGCTGGGAGTCAGGGTCATTGAATCTCGCTGCTGAGAGAAGCTGACTCTGAGAGTAGACTACTAATTTGAGAAGTCACTAAAAGCAGGGTTGCCACTGCCACAGAGAGTTGTCAAGAGGCTACTCTGGAAGCTGCACGAGGAAACACCCCTAAGTTCAGATGAAAAAGGTGCCGCTAATGAATTGTAGGGAGCACCCGAGAGAAAGAGTGGAGACCCACAGAAGTCATCCTTTCTGTTGTCTCACCTCCAGTTTCTTAAAGAGCAACTAGCAACGGGACAAAGAAAGGAGTGGATGGCTTCTTCATTGTCTCCTTGCCACTCACAGAGACAGTACAGGCTGTGATAGTAAAGTATCGCTCAATGGAAGACAGGGTAATCATTTATGTATAAGGGTACCAGGTTGAGCTGGGGATCCAGAAATTCTGGGAGTCATTTGAAGCATCCATAGATGTGGCTGTTAAAATCCGCATTCCGAGGGGTGCCTGGCTCGGTCAGTTGGTAGAGCATGCAACTCTTGATTTGGGGGTGTGAGTTCAAGCCGCACATTGGGTATGGAGTTTACTTTAAAAAATAAAGTAAAATAAAATCCAACCATCTGATATTCCGAGAGAAATGCAGCCTAGACAAGAGAATTATAGAGAATTTTAAGAAAGACTTGCATTGTTGTAATAACTTGTATCCGACCGTCACTGATACAACTACATCCACAGAACTCTATATGGTGATCAATATAAGTAATACATTATATGAGCAGGGAAATGACCAGCACAGACCATGGTGGGAGTCATGCTGTGAATCAGGCCATGAATCAGTTACAGAACTAATAGACCCCCGCTGCCATTTAGCAATAGAAAACAATCTCTGACAACATCCTAAAAGTTATTAGGATTTTCTCAGCTTTAGATAAATTTACCACCAGCGAAGTATCTTACACTTCTGAGGAACTGTAATTTAGTACAGTGACTAGAACTTGATATGCCCCATTGGTTTCCCGGTTGAGGAAAAAATGAAGATGTTTAAAATCAGCCTTGAGATTACAATTGTCAAGTAATACACTGTGAACTGCTGTGCAGAGGAAGGTCAGGAGGCAGTCCAGCTGAAGAGATTTTTATGAAGACAAAAAGGAAAGATACAAATATTTTCACTTTGAACACGGTCTTTGAAAAGTTACAAAGATTGTTACACAAATTTTCACTGTATTTTCTCCAATAAATATTTATTGTTCCAAATTTAGAAAACATTTTTGAGGGAGCAGATGAAGTAAAGAACTTATTATAAAATAACTTATAAATGTATTTTCCCATGGCAAAAATTTGAAGACTTACAGCAGAAAGAAGCCTTATAGTTTATCTCATCCAACAACTTATCTTATCCATGAATCCCTGCTCCCTCTCCCCAGGTCCCAAATGGACGACGTGTCACCATGTACTGAGTGCTGGATAGTACTGAGTGTTGGCTTCTTACACACGTTTGACATTGTTGACTTCTTGACACTTCTTAAAATACTCTTTTCTCTTGGTTTCTATTCAGTAATAGATTTCCCCCATGTCTGATTGCTCCTCTTTAGATTTCTTTTCATGTTTATCCTCTTTCACCCGGCCACAAAATAGTGCAGCTTCTCAAGACTTGGTGCTCTTCTCTTTTCATCCCACAGACTGTATCATTCATTCCCACTGCTGTGATTACAATCCTTTTAATTTGATTCATAAATGTTATTCTTGGTCTGGATTACTCCCTTGAGTTCCAAGTAAGTATAAACAAATCCCTGTTTATAGCTCTTCTTTGATCCTATAAAGACATCTCAAAACTCAGGATCTTCTCTTGCCATCCCCACTCTCAGATGTCATCTAACAGTCCCTCTACCTGAATCCTGAGAACTTCAGAGTCACCCTGAAGTCCTCCTGTATCAACACCAGAGCTTACTGATGTACTTCTTTTTTTTGAATGTTTTTAATTTATTTCTGAGAGGGAGAGAGACAGCATGAGCAAGGGAGGGTCAGAGAGAGAGGGAGACACAGAATCTGAAACAGTTTCCAGGCTCTGAGCTGGCTGTCAGCACAGAGCCTGACACGGGGCTCGAACCCACGAAGCGTGAGATCATGACCTGAGCCAAAGTCAGATGCCCAACCGACTGAGCCACCCAGGCGCCCCTACTGATGTACTTCTTAAGCATTTTTCAAATCTATTCTCTTTGCTCCATCTCCAGTGCCACCAGCATGGTCAGGCAACACCTCCCTCCTCTATTATTATCCTACTCAAAAATACCATATCCACTCTCCATATCTTCTTTTGCACTCTTCCAATGAATTCTCTATTTTGACATCAGGAGAGTGATCTTTTCAAAACACAGAGCTGATCATAATACTCCCTTTAAAGAAAAAAAAAAATTAAGAGTGCCCCAGTGAACCACAAGTGAAAACAAATACCAAATAATTCTTAACATAGACCTGTGGGGTCATACAAAGTCTTACTGCTGATTCCATTTCCGACCTCTCACCATGCAGCCCCTCACCCTCCTTGCCTCAAGATTAGCTTCTTGTAGGTTCTTGAATGCACCATGCTTGCTCCTACCTCCCTTACTTTGCCTCTGCTATTTCCTCTGTACCTAGTTAACCCTTTCTCAGCCTTCAGATTTCAACTGTCACTGCCTTCCCTGACATTTCAGATTTAGGCAGACCTATACATTACAGGTCCGCCTAGATCTACCTTTTGCCACTACTTCATTGTGTTCATTACTAGGGCAATTAGAACATCTATTCAATGTGTGTCTGTCACCTCCACTAGATTTGAAGTGACATGACAGTAGACATCTCACCCAAGCTTGTTCTCAGGGCCTACACAATGTCTGGNCTCAGTCTCCTGAGTCCATTCATCTTTTTTTCTTTTTTCTTTTCCTTTTGGGAAACTTTGATGGAAAATCCATCCCTATATTAGGCTTAATCTATCTCTAGGTAACTTATCAATTTATTCTTGCTTTTGTGAACTACAAATTTAATCCATTCTTTCTCCATGGGATAGTTTTTAAAATATATGAATTGAAAACCTTTCATTTTGTAATAAAATACATATAAACCAAAACAAGCACGCTGAATTTAGCCAAAGCATGTGGCTACCCAATAACGCTCATTTCATTGTGAGAACCTAAAAAGTGGAATATTTTTAATTTAAATAGATGTTGATATGGCCAGTTCACAGAAGCTATGTTTTAATTTATATATCTAAGATATATATATCTAATTTATATATATATTTATATATAAATATCATGATATTTATATATCATGAATTCAAAATCATGATGATTTTACTCTTTCAGTTCAACTTCTTTTTTTCATTCGTGTTTCCCATCTTCTTTATGTTTTTTGATACATGACAACTGCAGCCCGCTATTGAAATGAATAAACAAATAATTTTAGTAAACACAATAAATGACTCATTTTTACATGGAAAAGCTTATTTCAACATTCAGAGGTAGGATTATTGATTGGCTTTCTAACCGCTATCAGTATCCAGAGTGTTTCATAGATTCAAGGATAATTTTTGAAGCTAATCACCATTTTAGAATAGATATTTTTTAATTGGAATTCAGAAAGCTTAGATATATAAATTAAAACATAGCTTCTGTGAACTGGCCATATCAACATCTATTTAAATTAAAAATATTCCACTTTTTAGGCTCTCACAATGAAATGAGCATTATTGGATAGCCACATGCTTCGGCTAAATTCAGCGTGCTTGTTTTGGTTTATATGTATTTTCTATTACAAAAATGAAAGGTTTTCAATCACTGCCATGCAGTCTGGCCTGGTGCCTATTAGAGATCAGCATATCAATGCTCAATAAATGTTTGCTCAAGGGAAGAAGGCACAATTTATAGATGGAATGGCTTCCTATCAGTGGAAACTTTGGTATATTTGGAGAATTGGCTGGAGAAGATAAGGACCATCTTCTCATTTAGGAGTTCCATTTATAAACAACATTTGGAAAATAATTGAGAAATAGCCGTATTGGTAATAATTTACACAACTCGTTTTCAAGTTGCTCCTCTGTTATCAATGCCAGAAAATTCCATTTCTAAGTTAAAAAAAAATAGCACTGAAAACACCAGACTCTACCTGAAAAACCCCTTCTTTGCACCAAAACTTATTAGGAGGAGTTTACTCCTTTACACTATGAATTTATTCCCAACATAGAATAGAATTTGGCCAGATCCAGAAATTATGTATTTAGGATTAAAACATTCCAATGGGATTTTACAGGATCACTCATTTGCATTTCTAAAATAATAACCCAAATCATATACTTGGGTTTTTTTATGTTTATTTATTTATTTTGAGAGATTGTATGTGTGCAAGTGGGGGAAGGGTAGAGAGAGAGGGAGAGAGAGAATCCCAAATGGACTCCGTACTGTCAACACAAAGTCCAACACAGGGCTTGATCTCACAAATCATGAGATCATGACCTGAGTCTAAACCAAGAGTGGGACACTTAACAAACTGAGCCACCCAGTCGCCCCACCAAATCATATACTTGTAAAGAAAATTTTAAAGAAGAACAATTTAGTTTTGCTGATTCCGCTCTCTCCTTAACTGACTCTCAAGTCTAAGCCCCTTTCTTACCCTACTCCCCACATAGGAGACCTCACACCAGGAAAAAATTAGCTGAAAGAAGTATTAGAAATGAAATGCTATTTCTGTATGATTACTGTTTTGATTTAAAGTGGAATTAAACATATTCTCCATATATGAAGTGATGGTACTCTTGAATAGAGAAAGGGCTGGAAGAAAGACTTCTGGGGACATGCTGACCTGAAATAACAACTTCTCCTAATGGTGCATTAAGCATCAGCTTCTTAAGAATATAAACTTCATTTATCTTAACTTTAAGTTTATACTATTTCGGAAAATATAATTTCCCTCAATATCTTTTATTATTTCCCATAACCTTTAGAAACCATATGCATTCATATTCTCATGTACTATGTATCCTTTTTTAAAAAAAATACTATTCAACGCCTTTAAAATGCTAGGAATGTAAGGAGGCTAGATTTAGACTGAACGAGGATTACTACTACCGAGGATAGTCAAAGCACGTCTGCCATGTTCACGGATGTCTGTTTAAAAAAAAAACAAAACACCAAAAGCCTTTTATGCTTCTGCTTGAACTGTGGTTATCATGGTCCTAATCATCGTGCTTATAATCAAGGCTTTTTTTCTCTCTCTCTAATTTTCTCTTTCCTTCAGGAAAGCACCCTCCCTTCAAGTCAAGTTCATTCCACAATCTCATATTTCAGACGCCTTGCTTGGAGGACGCGTCATGTTGTGTTGGAGATGAGACGAGGCGGTGCTCATCAATCAGCAGTTTCCCATGTGCTAATCCTCGCCCCAGTTAGCTGATTTGGTCCTCTGGATTCTGACCACTGCCATGGTCAATCATACAGCTGCTCTATTCAGCCTCATCATCTCTCTATTCTTACAGATTATTCTATCATGACCATCAAGACAAAAAGAAAGGGAAAGGGGGTAAAAATCATCAAAATCATGCATCCTGAAAGAAATACTTAACATGATCAGAATTTTTCTCATTTAATTGACATCATGTAAATTAAGACTATTTTTACTATGTGGGAATCAAATGCATACGATGATAAGAAATCAGAAGTTGTATGTTGCTGTTGTGGTGGCTTTTACTGTTTGCTTTGGTTTCCATTCATAATGTCTCCCAACCTTGTCTTTTCACAGTGAGACCATTTCTCTAATCTTCAATTAAGTCCAGTATTTACTTAAATTTCATCCTCAGAGCAATGACTTCAGAAACAATCAGTGTCTCTCTACTCATAATATGCCCAACATAGTTTTTTACTTGGAGGCTGACATTGATTCAATCATTTTGTAAAAATTATTTATCACCTGCCAATTGATTTTTACAGTAACCGGGATCATCTGACATTTTGCTACACATATCAAATTGCAAAGAAATATAATAAGAAATCACTTATTATAATCATCTTTATTATGTTTATAAAATATTTGTTAAACACTTTAACATTTGTGACAGTGTCAGGAGTAATTGCTTTAACACTGCACTGAATTGGAACTGGTGGCGATCAATTTTTATTACAAGATGATGTGAAACAGCATTTTCTGTAAAAGAATGGTAGAGTCTTTTGAAATATGTTTCTATAAAAAAATTTACCTTTTTTATCTCCTTATATTGATGAAAAGAAATTCAGGGCTAAGTAGAAGTACTTGCTAAAGTTTTCTCCTTAGTTATAGAATGATACCTATAAAGATGATTTTTGGGGTGCCTGGGTGGCTCAGTCGGTTAAGCGTTGGACTTCCACTCAGGTCATGATCTCACGGTTTGTGGGTTCAAGCCCCGCGTCAGGCTCTGTGCTAACAGCTAGCTCAGAGCCTGGAGCCTGCTTCAGACACTGTGTCTCCCTCTTTCTCTGACCCTCCCCTGCTCATGCTCTCTCTCTCTCAGGAATAAATAAAGCATTAAAAAAATTTTTTTTAAATAAAGATGATTTTCAAATGAAAACAAAATTTCATTTTCCATCTCAACTTCTCAGTGGTGCATTTCATAGAATTGCAAATCATGATGAGAAGTATTGGGAAATCCCCTTCCTATGAGGAATATTTAAATAACATTATTGTAATTTATTCACAGTGAGTGTACTTCATCATTTCTTTACATCTCTTCTTTCTCTTGGAACTCCAGCTCCATGTTTTAAAGTAACTGGTATGAGTATGAGATTTATAGAGCACACTTAGACCCCAGATCACGCTTTGTTTTCTTTGGTTTCCTTTCTTTTTTAAAAAGGATTTAAAATAAGTGGCATTCTCTTAAATGCATGTTACTCGAGGGGATGAATATCACGCAGTCTCAACAGCGAACTTCTAAGGGAGTCCAAGAAGGTCAAGAACTCCATTTTATCACAGTCTGGATGGTGATATCCATACGCCTTAGTAGAAAAGAACACATCAGGTCCTTCTTGAGGGTAAGTTTTAGGAGTTGACAATATGGAGCAATCAAAAGGGCAGTCGACAAAGTTTCATACTGGGAGAATGTATTTGTGGAATAAAGTGATTCTGGTTTCCAAATTTTACATGTTTCTATAAGGTGGGCCACCCTAGATGGTTCCAGAAATTGACTAAATTAGCATTTGAAATTTGCTCACCTCTTCTTTCAGTGTCCTCTCACTGCTAATGATAATTCTGCTCTGGAACAGATAGCGTTGTATGCATTTATTGTGTCATTTCCTGTGCCTGAGCACAAAGACACTTCCTAGTTTTCTTTATAGTAAGGTGAACAGTGAGACTGGGTTCTGGTCAACAGGATGTAAGTGGAGGTGATGCACTTTGGCAGAGACCATAGATGACACTTTTTGAGAAGATAAAACAATAAGATGGAAGCAATCTGGGTTCTTGAACAAAGGCATTTCAAGAGTCACCTGACTTACATCAGAAACTTGTGAGTGAGAAATAAATCTCGTTGTATAAAACCACTGCTTTTCAGGATTCATATGTTATAGCATAGCCTATACCCTGACTAACAAACTTGCCTTCTCTTTCTGATTTTTTTATTTACAAACTCATGTTTTTATTGATAAAATGTAATGATTCACCTCTTCTAAAAGGTTGTGGCATCTCAATAAGATATTCGTGAGAAGCAAAAAGTACCATCAAGTCCTAAAAGGAATTAATTTCTATGGGAAAAACTATGAAAAAGAGCTATGAAAAAGAGCAAAGGAAACTCATGTATAAAGAGATAACCTCCTGAAGCTTCTCTACCTCTATCATTTACTCCAGCATTATGTAGGCTGTCCTTTAAAAAGTCATATTTGTTCTCCATGTTTCTATAGTTTTTTCCTCCTATTCAGGAAAGTGCTATGTTAGCAAGGAGCAATAGAAGAAGGAAGAATATATTTTTTTTTGGTTAAACATTTTTGACAGTTGTAATTCTATCAAAAGAAAGGATTATAAAGTGATTTATTCTAATAGGTACATACACCAAATATCTTAGCTTCTTAAAAAATAGTTTGTACTGAAATCATTTAGATAATAGGCCTTGTGCATTGCGAGTTCAGTATTCTGCTCAGAATCCTTTTGTGCTTCTCTCTGTGACACCTAAGTTCTTACAAACAAGATTTCAGACATCAGGTCATGGTTTTTGAGCTGCTTCTCTGTAGCTCCATTTATTTCAACTGCATCCACAAATTCCCAAGTCTGTTTCCTTTGTCTTAGGAACTGTAAGAAGTATTGATTAAAAAAGTAAGACAGCTTGGGAAAAGCATGGGTTTGAGCACAAGACCTTGGCTTAAATATCATTTCGTCATTTACTGGCCATGTAAGTTTCATGAAATTTAACCAAAGAGTTTTAATTTTCTTACATGTTAAAGTAAGGGGGGAGAAAAGCCTACTCTATAACGACTCATAGATTTGTTTATATATTCTACTTAAGAAGCCACTAGCACAATGCCTGCTATAAAATAGGAATTCAACACACAAGAATCCATCTGAGAATTGTTTTTATTGATAAATACATATAAGTAATGTGTAAAAATGCACAGATTTTAAGATTTTGATATTCATATATATCCATGAAACCACCACCCCAAACAAGATGGAGAGCATTTCTATCACCCCACAAAGTTCCCTTAAAGCCCTTTTCCATACTCTGGATTCTCTTCATATCGCATAAATCTTTCACCTTCTAAAGCCTTTTTCCAGGAATCTTACCCTCCTCTCTCCCTCCTTCCACTTAGACAACCATTTTCTAATCTCTGTCATCATACACTTGCCTGATTTTGGACTTCATGTACTCTTCTGTGCCTGGTATCATTTTGAGATTTATTCATGATGTATACAGTCATTAGTGCTTTTTCATTGCTGTGTGATATTCACAGTATGACTATACCACACTTTACTGATTGATTGATTGAATGATTGATTGATTTTATCTTCTCACATGTTAATATACATTTGGGCTGTTGACAGTTTTTGGTTGTATGAATAAAGTTGTTATAAGTATTCTTGTACAAGTTTTTTTGTGGACTTATGTTTTCATTTCTCTTTAGTTAATTCCTAGAAGTAGAACTTCTGGGTCATAGAGTAGATGGATGTTGAACTTTACAACACACTATGAAATGGCTCTCTACAATAGTTGAACCATTCATAATCCTACCAACAATGTATGAGAGTTTTAGCTGCCCTATAGCTTTGCCAATATTTAGTGTTACCAATCTTTTTGATTGTAGCCATTCTAATGGGCATGAAATGGTATATCATTGTAGTTTTATTTTGCATTGCCTTGATAACTGATAATGTTACCTTCCTGTGTGCTTTATTGGCCTTGTGTATAGTTTACTTTCTGAAGGATTTATTTCACTGTATTTGTATTGTATTGTTCATACTTTTGTTGTTGACTTTACATATTCTGGACACAAGTTCTTTTAAGATTCAGCAAATATTTATCCCAATATGTGTCTTGTCTATTTTCTTGATAGTGACTTTTAATGAGTA
>NW_027528006.1:1104245-1104651 GCF_008692635.1 Crocuta crocuta
GAGTTAGTGGACAGAACACTACAAGCAATAAAAGAAATATATTTATATAAAAGCTATTGCAATGCATTATGGTTCTAGGTTTTATATTTATGTCTGTGATCCATCTTCAACTTTTACATATGGAGTGAAATATAGATCAAGTCTTATTTTTTCCACACAAATAAGGATGATAATGATCTAATGTTGGGCTTATAAGCATGGGTCTTACATTTTGTGCTTTGATACTAGACACAGCAAGGCATATTACTGTCTTCAGAGCCCCTAAGGTAATGTTAAAAGATTTCTACAATTTTTAAACCGAGTTTCATTGTATTAGGCAAATCTCTTCTCAAAAGTGTTATGAAATACCCATGTTTAAACAAAATTGCCAAGTCAGTGATGATTGCCACAGAACCTACATAAGTAC
>NW_027528006.1:1104745-1132022 GCF_008692635.1 Crocuta crocuta
CCTCCCCCCACCCCTCAATTTTTTCTTCCATCTCCAACCTTTATAGTCTTTCTTGCAAAGAGGCACCAGGGCACTGTTATCCTGTGTGATAATAATATATGGCTTAGTGCTCCACAGACACGTTTTTATTCCAGATCTTGCATACAGCATGTCCCTTTCTCTCCCAGCTCCCCACTAGAGTAGTTGAGAGCAAATTTATCTGATAATTCTTAGGAGGAAATGTGTTGATGTTTAGTTCCTTATGTAGCTAACACCTCTAGCTAAACAAATCATATCTTCTGGACATGATGTCAACTCAAAAATATTAATTTAATGATAGAAATTTCAGACAGTGTATAAATTGATGAAAAGATAAGTTTGGGATTAGTCAGCTCTGTGATAGTCTTAACCACCTTCTTTGTGGGGAGGTACCTATTATTTAACTTTGCTTCTGTCTAGTCTTGGTATTCTAATATAATAAAATCACTTCAACTTTGCCTGTACATGCACTGTAAAAGGTACTTATTTCTGATTTGATCAGAATAGTCGTTTGATTACATATTACATCATTTATAGTCACTTTCTAAAAGGCCATAGCCCTCCAAAATGAAATAGCTATTACTTTAGCTGAGTCTGTAAAGTTTAAAGTGAATTCAAGGACTGTTAATTATCTCCTGATTGCTTATTATGTGGTGAATGGGAATACATAGAAAGTCAATCTGGATAATTTTGTACCTGTGCCAACAAAGGAATTTCCAAGGTTAGTCAGCCTCAAAAAGTCTATGTGATGAAGAGTACTTTCTCTAAAATGTTCACGTCCATTGTCTATACAATCTTGATTCACCACATTGCTAATGACTCTACATACATTTAGTGCTAGTAACAGTCATTAAAATCAACAATTCAGTCAAATTTTAATATTTTCATATTTAATATACCCCTTGCTAAAATTTCCAATTCCGTGTTTCATTTTAGTTCACAAATGATTTTATAATTTAGTGACTTTTTTGCTGATAACATTTTCTTCATAAGCCTAAACTTTTCAAATTCTTTCCTTTCATGCACATTTTCTATTGCATTTTTATGACTCAAAAAAACTAATCAGGTGGTCATTTCTTATCAACAACCTCTTTTCTAATTATGGAAGACTCAATTGAATGCATCCACTTGTTTCATTCTTTCTGAGAGAAGACATTTTACCATGAGCATTGCCTTCTCTAGCATTCTGAGGAAACTTTTTATAAATCAAATTCTGCTACCGATTTCCCTACCCAAACCTTTCTGGAGCTATGCTTGCATCAAGGGAAGAGCAAGAATAAGAACAGCAGCTTCAGTACTTCTAATCGTTTGGGTAACAACCCACTCTAACTTTTATTCTGCCTACAGATCTTGCTCTACCGCCCTGGGAATCCCACTGCTCTTCGATTTTACCATGTTGTTATTACCAAGAAGGTAAATGATCTGATAAAAATGATCCATATTATAATTTGCTTTGGGCATTATTGCTCCTCAAATAAAGATATATACTTATTTTAAACCCCTTCCCATTTTAAGGGAAATCCATTGGAGAAGGGACTTCTAAACTCAGTCTCATGGTGAATTTTTAGTCCCTAAGAATTCTACAGGAAAGATAAGCATGGATTGTGGTGGAGGAGAAGAAAGATTTTTTTCAACCCGACTAAAATTACACAGACTACTCACTAAAATCACACTATACTACTATACAAAGCTAGTCAATTATATATACCAATTGTAAATGAACATAGCTAGAATCTCACTGTACTGTTACCACATTAATAAATAATGCTGCTGGTTATATTAACACTGCTGCTGCTGCTGCTAACAACTTTCATTTGTTGCCCACTTTCTACGTGTTAAGCACTGTTCTGAGCACTTTTGAAATATTCTTTTATCCTCAAAACAGCTCCATGAATCAGATCATATTATTATCCCCTTTTTACAAATAAGTAAACTGAGGTGCAGGGTAGTTATGTGACTACCGGTGACACTGGTAATACCAAAAAATGCTGTTATTGTCCGCTTTCTACACGCATGAAGGACAGTGCTTTCTAAGCATTATGTCCTTTGCTCTCATGAACCCAATCAGAAAACATTGGAGGAAGTCGGGACTTAGAGAGATTCAATCGTTTGCCCAGCCTCATCTCAGAAGCAGAGGAGACTGAATCCAGAAACCAGTTCTCTCCGGTACATAAGTTTATCCTCCTTATTACTATGCTGCTTCACAATAATGTATAAGACTATTGCGGACAATGTTGACAATATAAGAGCAGGAAACGGCAGCTTTGTCTTGGGCTCACAGAGAAATATGTTAGGGAGCCGATGTAGGAAGTTGTCTTTCTATTTCTCAACAGGAATAGGCTTTATGGATACCATTGCAGTATGTTCTGGAAAATGCCAGTAGCCACAGTGAGTAGTGTACTTTGGGATAAGATAGCAAAGGTGCAAGGAAGGAAGTGGCTAGAGATGAAGAGGACCGGAGTGGAGAAAAATTAACCTCCACTCCCCCCACCTGCTTGATCTTTTATCTTCCCCCAGCCTACCAAAAAGATAAAGACCTTCCTTGACAAGACAGAATGAAACTCAAAGAGAGTAATGGTCAAGGACGTAGCCATATGAGGCCAGTATAAACTGGACATTATGAAAAATGAACAATAGGGAAATTTATTCATAAAAGTTGGAGACTCTTCTCTAATGGAGAGTTGTTTTGCAAAAATACTTTCTTTCATTAAGCACTGATAGATGTAAGATACATAAGATAATGTATCTTAAAGCAAAAAGTCACTAAGCTAAGTATTAAAACAGAGATATAGGTATATGGTACTAGTATATAGCCAAAAATATTCTCCCTGGTTTTTTCACTCATCATTTAACAGAACATTTTCTTGTATAATTATTTCTTTATTTTTCCTTTTTCTTCAAAACACAAGCCTCTGAGTAACAAAAAGTCACAGTACATAGCTCTTCTTCATGTTTTATGCTGTCATTATTTCCAGATTTTCTATTTGATAAGTGTGTTAAAAATCATGCTTAGTCTACCAAATTTTTCATTGTTTATGTTCATTTTTATTCTGATTTTGACACCTTACATTTTCTTACTTGAGGTGATATATTGGAGTAAAGAATTCTGTCAAGGTTTTATTTTCTTTATTTGTTTAGGGTATGCGCAAAAAGGGTATTCATTTTGGGCACCCTTACTTGCAAATTGTGGTATCTGGGTTTCTTTTTTTAATTATTTTTAGAGTCACATAGTGATTTTTTTTCATGTTGGTATCTGTTCACACAAGCCATGCACATTAGGTACTTGCTTCATGGCTCTATCAGTTGAATCTCTTTATCTTGAAATATATAAAACTTGAAAAGGAAGATCTTGTGTGTTAAAAAATGAAGTGATAGAAAGTCACAAACATACAGAAAGGTATGTATTTTTTCATCTTTGATGACTTTTCCATGTGTTCTTTTCTTTTGTAGTTTAACGGAAGGGAGATATGGAAGAGTAGGAAGAGCTCAGATCTGACAGAATTCTGTCTCACTAGCTATTGTAATTCCTTCAAACCTCTGACCCCTCATCTGCAAAATGGGGGCTATAATTCCTACACTGCAGACAGGCTACTTTGAAGGTCTGGGATAATGTAAAGTGTCACACAGTTGACGCTTAATAATTGTAATTTAATAAAGCAGTAATACTACAGGAATCTTCATTTATATAGTTATTCATCCATGATGCCCTATTGTTAGATTTTTTTAAGTTTATTCATTTATTTTGAGAGAGACAGACACAGCACAGAGTCCAACACAGGACTTGAACCCACAAAGCTATGAGATCATGACCTGAGCCGAAACCAAGAGTTGGATGCTTAACCAACTGAGCCACCCAGGTGTCCCTATTTTCATTTTTTATTTCAAGATGGAACCCAAATTCTAAGCAAGAACTTTAAAATTATAGTTTTCTATATTTGGGTAGACAGTGTATGTTTCTTAAGGCTACCATACAAAGCATCACAAACCAGGTGGGCAGCTTAAAATGACAGAAATATATTGTCTCACCTAGAAGTCCAAAGTCAAGGTATCAGCAAAGCCATGTTCCCTCTGGAATCTGTAGGGGAGACTCTTCCCTTGTCTCTTCCTGACTTTCTGGTGGTTGCTGGCCATCCTTGCTGTTCTTTGACTTCCAGCTACATCATCTCTATGGCTGCCTCTGTTATCACATGGCGTGCCTGTGTGTCTTACCTCTTCTCTCATCAGGACACCAGTTATATTAGGTGAAGGGGCCACCCACTCCAGTACGACCTCATTGTAACTACATCACAACCTTATTTCAGAATAAGGTCATATTCTGAGATATGAGGGTTAGGCTCTCAGTATGTAATTCAATCAGTAATAAACCCATCATATAAAATATTTAAGTTTTATGACACCCATCTCTTACTTCAAAAAGGCTTCTTCACAAAGGATAAGGATTCGTAATACACATACCCTTTGTCCAGTTTCTGCTGGAAAAACATTCCTCCATAGGGACATGTTCCTTCTAAAGTCCTGATTCTAATTTAAGCCAAAATCACATTATGACTTTGCAATCTGTTGCCATTTCTCTTCAAATACAATGACCTCTCGCTAGTTGATTTTCTTGTAAGGCATGTAGAAAATCACTTGACCCTTTCTGAGCACTGTCAGTTCTTCACAATCAGTGCTATTTCTCTGAGTTCATAACATAATGGTCAAAATCATGTTCACTGGCCAGGTGAGCCTCTCAGGTGTGAAATCTCTTCAGCAATTGTCTCCTGTTTTCAATATCCTTAGCAAATTGTGACTTGTTTGAGGTCCTACTTCTTAGTTTTTTAAATTAACCATTATAATATGAATGATATGAGATGCTAAAATGAAAATGATGTTATAGGGGGTTCAAAAACATACTTTTCAAATTCCATTAATGTTGTTAATTTTTACTTATTTTTATAGTTATATTTTATACCTTTGTTTTATTTCCATCTCCCTGCTACCATCCTCTCTTCCCTTCCCTTTCCAACACAATTCCTTGGAGAATTGTTTATATTTAATGTCTACAATTTCTTTTTCCCTCCACTCTTTTCTTTCTTTTTTTTTTTAATTTTTGATGGTTTATTTATTTCTAAGAGACAGAGAGAGAGAGAGCCTGAGCAGAGGAGGGTCAGAGAGAGAGGAAGACACAGAATCTGAAAGAGGCTCCAGGCTCTGAGATAGCTGTCAGTATAGAGCCCGACACAGGGCTAGAACCCACGAACGAGACTCATGACCTGAGGTGAAGTCCACCGACTGAGCCACCCAGGCACCCTGCCCTCCACTCTTTTAAACTACTTTTTTCTAGGTTTTATCCCCATCAAATGACCTTATCCCATGTCGTGGTATTAAATATTATCTATATGCTAATGATGCTCAACTATTTCACAAGCCTAAATCTCTCACCATATATTGTATCTTTACTTGAATGCCCAAAGGCGTCTCAAATTTAACACACACAAAACTGAGTTAATAAACTTACCACCAGTCTTAGAGTAGATCTGGGGAACGAAACCTTCACTGCTGTAATTTTCCCAATTTCAGTTAAATGGCAAACTCTTACTCTAACACAACTAGCCCAAAACCTTGGGCTCATTTTTCCGACTCCTAAGCTTCTTTCACACGCCATAGCCTGATTGCCATGCTATCTTCTTGGCTCCAACTTCAAGATATACTTAGGTACTCGCCATCTCTCCACATTATCAAAGCCAACATCATATCTGAACTCTATCATTGAGATAGCCTCTTAACTAGACTTCCTGCTTTTTTTTTTTTGTCATTCTGCAGGATATTTTAAAGACAACAAAGTGATCCTGTTGAAACATAAGTCAAATTGTTTCATCCTGCTGATCAAAAAAACTCTAACGTCTTTCTTTTCCTCTTAGTGTAAAAGCCCAAATACATAAAATAACCTATAAAGCCATATACAATCCATTACCAAAAAAAAATAAATATTTTATTTATTTTTGAGAGACAGGAATTGAGAGAGAGAGAGAGAGACAGAAAGAGAGAGAGAGAGAGAACACAAGCAGAAGCAGGCTCTTGTGCTGAGAGCAGACAGCCCAATTAGGAGCTGGAACTCACCAACTGTGAGATCATGACCTGAGCCAAAGTCGGACTCTTAGCCGGCTGAGCCACCCAAGCACCCCATTTACAATTCATTACAAAGGTCATTGATTCCTTATTGTCCTTCCAACCTCATCTCTTCTTCACTCCATCTTGTTCTCTCCACAACAGCCACAGTGACCTCCTTGCTATTCCTGAGATACTGTGGACACAATCCTACTTCACGGCCTTTGCATTTCTGTTGCCTTTGCCTAGGATTCTCTATTGCCCAGATACTCCCCAGATATAGCTCTGTCTGCTTCCGTCAGATGTTTACTAAAATATCATGATCTCAGTTAACTTTGCCATGGCACCCTATCTAAAAGTTCACAGATAACTCCCAACATTTCATACCCCTAATTTGGCTTTATTTAGATTTCCTCTTAACAATTATGACTGTCTAACATATATATTTTACTTACTTATCTTTCATATTTCTGTCTTTGTCAGAAAATATATATCTGTCTATATCAGCTACGATATAAGCCCCATGAGGACAAGAGATATTTTCTATTTGTAATGTCTAGAACATAACGGTGCTCAAAAATTGTTTTGAATGGTCTAGTTTATTCACCAACACATCCGCAGAATTTGGAATAGAGCCTGATACATAGTAGATGCTCAGTAAATATGTTTGAATGAATGAATCCTAAAATACCTATTGCATTGTCTTATATTTAGTATTAGCTTGATAAATGTTTGTTCAATTATTAAATGTACATTTTTAAGGATTTCAAAAATAATTTTTTGTTTTATTTAATTAAACAATAATTGTTTCCTTAAAAGTTGTCTCAATATTTTTTGAAAATTATGGTAGGTGGTTTTCCTCTCTATTATTCTGATTTGCCTCCAAAATTAGAATGATGCTGATTTTTTTTCTAATCAATCTATGCATTTAGTATTTAACTATCCAAGAAATGATTATAAAAGCGAAATATTTTTCTATTAAAGCCACTTGGAGATAGCAACATCATTATGTGACATTAAAAGGAAAAAAAAACACTACTTTACAGTTAAAAAAATCAGAAGTCTTAGGGCCATCATCTACGACTAGATAGATGAGATTTCTACCTATAGAATGTCCCTGAAATAACATCTCAATTTCTTCAGCAACTCTCACTTTTTAACTTGATGGTATGTCAGACATAAATTTATAGCAGCTGACTTAAATACATGCAATGATGAAAACTAAAATTAATAAAATGAGTAATTACGGAGTTTTCCTCCTTAATTAGAAATTCTATTTATACAGAATAGTGAGTACCTCAGAACGTTCATACCCTATTTTACTGTACTTTTTTATTATAGGAATAATAAAAAGTGAAGTAAGCATTGATTGAATTTGTCATTCCCTGTATAAAACATGAATGTATAATCTATCCCATTCCTGAAATGCCTACTCTGGAACTATATTGCTCTAAACATTTACCAAATCAAATCCACTCACTCTACTAAGATAAGTTTACTTGGAGCCAGTACATAGACAGGATACCTATAATCTATGATTAATAGATGCCACCGAATGTCTATCTTGAGAATTTAGTGCCATTACTGATTTTTATTTAATCTCACTGTTCTAGTGATCTCATTTTGCAAACCTTTTCTGCTGCACAAAAAGGAGGAAAAACACAAAACACATTCCACAGTCTAGTCACAGAAGTACCTCTTTTGTTGTGTTTGATATGCAAATCAGGGAACAGCGATGACCTAGAAAAGGGAGAAATGTATTCTAAAATGCGACATGAAGAATGTGAAAACGAAGCCTGGTGAGTTTCTCAAGACACAGAGACATTTTTTCAGTCACAAAGTTAATACGAGGTTATTGTTTAAAAACCAAAAAGAACAATATAGAATTATACATTTAAAAAAATTAAAATTCTCCTTCTCAGCCCCTACAGGCATTCCCATTTCTGCCATTCAACTTCCTTCTCCAGAGCCAACTATTGTATCTAGTTTATTCTATACCTTTCTAGAATTTTCTCTATGTATATATTTCTTCACAAATGACTTCATTCTATTTTACATGAAAGCTATTCCCAGACAGTTCTTAAACTAAAAAAGAAAATGTTTTGACAGACCTCAGGAACCAAGTCACCCAAATAATTAAACAACTTATATACCATATCAATCACTTTTCAAAAGAAGGCAGCAGTAAAATATGAACAATGTTAGCTGACAGCATTAAATTGTCAAAAATAACATTTATTTTTTACTACAAAAAAATTTTTCAAAATCTGCATGTTGATGTATTACATAGAGCAAGTTAATGCCACAAGAATCCATTCTAAGGACTCATTACTTCAGTAACACAGGGCATGGCTCGGCAATGCACCCTTAGAACACATCAGGAATTCCTGCTGCCCTGACAGTTTGGGGACATCAGGACTCAAAAAAGGCCTAGTTTTGTCACTTGTCAAGTGACATAGCCACATAATGTTATAAGATACATATATGACAGAATATATAAAAAGTATTTCAAGGTAATTGGTAAGGATTACCAAACTCAGATTGGTTTTACAGGTTGATAATTTGACGTAACAAGCAAGAGGAAACAGGTGATCATGCCCAATTGTTAATTTTATCCATCAGTGATACCCCCATTTCCCTTATCTCCTCTAATACGTGTGCACCTGCCCATGCATGAGATTCTCTTTTAATTGAAAAGAAATTGCACATTTTGGTAGGGATGTGGGCTTCTTCCCATCTCAAGGTTACATGTAGGACTTCTCACTAGATGTGCTCTAACTTCAGAGACTACATGCAAATAAATCCTACTTTCCTGGACAATGTTCTGACCACCTTGATTGGAGTTTGGTATTCCAAGGTAAGTATAACTTCCATTTCTTATAAGATACTATGAACCAGACCTTCTCATGTGATTTTAACAGTCTCAAAAGATAAATATTATTCATCTTACTTTAGAAATGATAAAGCTGAAGCTCACAGAGGATGAATAATTTTCTCAAAGCAAAACAACAAGAGGAAAAGCTGAGACTCAAAACCAGGTCTTTCTCCTGAAGTGCATTCTTTCACTAGAGTATTCTTCCTATATGTAACTATAATATTCTGCTTCCAAAACTTCTCAACTACCCATTTATAGATATTCATTTGAATTATTTTTAGATGATTCATTCATTCTGAATGAACTATTCATTAATACCAACTTCTCTAAATATCTTCTAAATTATGTTAATTTCAATAACTTTGTTCACATTACCTATATACTGACCACATATACCAATATGTGAACCATATACCATATAGAACCAGTTATAATTTTTTTCAAGAATATATAAATGATCTTTACAGAGACAGAAAAGAGTTCACATGCTGTGTGCTTGGCATAGACCTCACCGTATTTCTGACTCGCCCTACTCAAGTACAGGTTGTATGTGGAGGCAGGGGTTAAGAAAATGAGACTTTCCAAACCACCAGATCTATGGAGGTCTAAAGCTCTCAATGGTAGCTGCTAAAAGCTGATATGTATTATACAGGTATCTCCCCAAAAGAAATGACAACATATGTTTACACAAAAACAAGGACAAAAATGTTCATAGCAGCAATTTCATAAAAGCCAAAAAGTGGAAATTACCCAAGTGTCCATCAGCTGATTACCTAAGTGGCTTTTCATACCATGGAATATCATTCTATCATAAAAGGAAATTAAGTACTGATACATGCTAAAGTGCTTTCTCTATTGTGAAAGAAGCCAGTCAGAAAAGATCACATATTATACAACATAATTTCTATGAAAAATCCAGAGTAGACAAATTTATAGAGACAGAAAGTAGATTGGTAGTTTACTAGGTCTGGAGGAGGGATTGCCAGTGGGTGCAAGATTTCTTATGGGGGTGATAAAAACGTTCTAATATTAGGCTATGGTGATGGCTGCATAACTCTGCAAGAATATTAATAACCCTACTTCTGAATTTTGTATTTTGAGTTGTATATTTTGCTGTTACTCTTACAGGACAAACAACTGTGTACTGGAAGCTAGAGATGAAATGACTTGTCAGGGTAGCCAGGAGAAGGTTTTTTTCTTGCATAATCAACGTTCAATTCACTCTTGAATAATCCTTGAATGATCTACAAGCGAATTTGACTCCTTAGTGGGCTTCTTCATATTAGCAAAGATGGTACTGGATGTAGTAGCTGTGAGGCAGCCTCCTAGAGCTGATGGGGGATGTTTGGTTCTGTTCATTTATTATTCCTCTATGATACAAACTTCAGACTTTTGGTACTCAAAATATCCAGGTTCATTTATTTCAAAGACACAGATTCTGTTGTACTTGTCACAAGCTTATTTTGAGACTCACAGTGAGCAGTTACTCAGCAGTTTTGCAATATCAACTACACCCTGAGGGCAGGGCATATAGAAAAATACTGGTTGATGCCTGAATGGTAATAGAAAGTTCAGGGGGAAATACAAGTGCAGATTGAAGTTACCCTATTGGAACAAAAAAGGATGACTCCTAAGACTGACTTCACATATATATAAAGTTTGCTAATCAGTGAACAAATTACTTCCAGGACTTTTTAGAAATTGTAGCATGTGGCATGGATATAGCCTGATTTTATGAGTGGTGATGACAGAATGTTGGCTATAGCTCTTATATGTTATCAGAAGAAAAAAAAGACATTGAATAGACTTCTTAGGAGAAGGACATTTTTTTGTCCATAACCTTAGAATACTTTTTTATTTTTATTTTTTAATATAATTTATTTTTAAGTTAGCTAACATACAGTGTGCTATTGGTTTTGAGAGTAGATTCCCATGATTCATTGTTTACATACAATACCCAGTGCTCATCCCAACAAGTGCCCCTCTCAAAGTCCATCACCCATTTCCCCCTTCCCCTGGAACCTGCCCCCCCATCAACCCTCAGTTTTTTTCTCTGTATTTAAGAGTCCCTTATGGTTTGCCTCTCTCCTTCTCTGTAACTACCCATTCCCTTCCTCCATGGTCTTCTGTTAAGTTTCTCAAATTCCACATATGAGTGAGAACATGTGATATCTGTCTTTCTTTGCCTGACTTATTTCACTTAGCATAATACCCTCCAGTTCCATCCATGTTGTTGCAAATGGCAAGATTTCATTCTTTTCATTGCCCAGTACTATCCTATTATATACATAAACCACATCTTTGTCCATTCATCAGTTGATGACATTTGGGCTCTTTTCATAATTTGGCTATTGTTGATAGCACTGCTATAAACATTGGGGTACATGTGCCCCTATGCATCAGCACTCCTGTATCCTTTGGATAAATCCCTAGTAGTGTTATTGCTGGGTTGTAGGGTAGTTCTATTTTAATTTTTTGAGGAACCTCCATACTGCTTTCCAGAGTGGCTGCACTAGTTTGCATTCCCACCTACAGTGCAAGAAGGTTTCGTTTTATCCACATCCTCTCCAACGTCTGTTTTTTTGTGAGTTGTTAATTTTAGCCACTCAGACCAGTATGAGGTAGTATCATAAATAGCCAAAGTAATGTTGAAAAAGAAAACCAAAGCAGGAGGCATCACAATCCCGGACTTTCATTTCTAACTACAAAGCTGTCATCATCAAGACAGTATGCTATTGGCACAAAAATGAACACATAGAACAATGGAATAGAATAGAGAACCCAGAATTAGACCCACAAATGTATGGCCAAACAATTTTTGACAAAGCAGGGAAAGAGTATCCAAAGGAAAAAAAAGATGGTCTCTTTAGCAAGTGGTGCTGGGAGCACAGGACAGCAACATGCAGAATGAAACTGGACCACTTTCTCACACCATACACAAAAATAAACTCAAAAAAGAATTCATTTTAAAAGTGGGATTTAATGATACTGCAGGAAATAGAAATTCTCCTTTGGTGTCTCTTCCCGTTGCTATTCCATAAACCTTCTAGTACTTTTATTCATCTGTTCATTCATTAGATTTTGAGCTCCTGGTGAGTAGCAATCCCGCCTTTTAAAGCCTGAATAATTATCACAGATGTTTAGACAGTATTCAGAAGACAGGGGCTGCTATTAAAGGTAGGGCCTTGTTAATTGATTAACCCAGGTCGTAGAACAACTACAACAACAAACACTAAGCTCTGAACGAGCTCTTGTATTTGCTTACTTATTGCAAAAACTTCCTTTAGAGTCATTTGTAATTCAAATTTAAGCCAGAATACTAAAGAAAACAACAACAACAACAACAAAGAATAGCTTTAAAGTCTTAGAAGACTACGCTGTTAAATAAAAATGTTCTCATTTTCCATAGGACAAATAGTCACATTAAGTAATAAAAGCACAGCAGCAATGAGTGCCTAAATAGTTCACTCCTTCGCTGGATCCTTCCCTTGGTATTTAAATCTTTCCTATTTTTAAGCAAACAAGGAACAAACAGAAAGTCTCTTTGACCTCCTTTCTCCTCTCTCCATCCTCCTTTTCACAAACTTTCCAAAATGCTGTTTCTATTCCACCATTTCCTTTACCACACAGCCCTCATTATCTCACACAAGCAGTTCTTTGTAGACCTCCAGGCTACAAATGATGTCTTCAGCCCCGTGTCATTTAACTTCTCAGTATTTATTTATACTGTAGACCATTTCCTTCTTTTCAAAACTTTTTTTCAAAATATTCTTTTCTTGGGCTCCTGACACACTTTCTTAGTTCCTGTATCTTCAGCTACTAAAAGTCTTCTTTGCAATATTATCCTGCAGAAACAATGTGTTGAAAAATCTCATACCATTGACAATCCCATACATGCCCGTGGTTTCAATTGCCTTCTATAGGTCAACGAGTCTTTCTCTGTGTAGACCTACCTTTTTAGTTTTAAATCAGTACATGCAACACTCCACCCAATACCTCCCTGTGGTTGTCTCCAAGGCTTCTCTTAAATATTTTTCAGCTTTCTTCACTTCTGACCTCCGCAACTAATACTCAGCTGTGCACTGCCCCCTTCTTTCTCCAGGAGTACAACATTGCATTCCTAAATGGTTTCCATATCCACCATTGCCCTCTCCAATCCCAGCCTCCAAATTGCACCTGATCATCTTTCCATAAAAGCAAATCTGATCATGTGGTCCTCCCTCTTTCTTCTCCACCCTACAACACACATTAAAAACTCTTCCTGAGTTCCCAATGTTCTTAAGGAAAAGACCAAACACCTATAGGACCTGATTATCTCTTCAAGCTCTTCTCAATCCATTTTCTGTTTAAATAGCTACAGCCCAGCCAAAGGCATTCTTTCAGTTCCTGAATGCTCCACATTCCCTTCCACCACCAAGCATTTGAGCAGGCTACTTCTTTCATCAGCAATGTTCTCCTCTCCTCTTATCTCCTTGGTAGACTCTGACTCTTCTGCGTACCACTCCTTCAAGGGAGTATTTCATGACCTCTGCTG
Source organism: Crocuta crocuta (assembly GCF_008692635.1). Classification (NCBI taxonomy): domain Eukaryota; kingdom Metazoa; phylum Chordata; class Mammalia; order Carnivora; family Hyaenidae; genus Crocuta; species Crocuta crocuta. The sequence goes on from NW_027528006.1 coordinate 1,118,260, forward strand.
GGTAACAAATTACTGTGAATATAGATTCTTAAAACAACACAAATTTATTATCTTGCAGATTCAATGGGTCAAATGTCTGGGTACAAATTGTCAGATCATCTGCTTAGGGTTTCACCAGACTGAAATCAGAGTGTTGATCTATACAGCCTCATTGAAGGAAGACTCAAGATCCTATTCATTGTTGGCAGAATTAATCTCCTTGTGATTGTAGAGCTGAGGTGCTCATTTTCTCGCTGGCTATCATCAATAAGTGAATGGATACACAAATCATGGTATATTCATACAGTGGAATATCATCTTTTATTCAGCAATAAAAGCAATGAATGATTAGTATGCACATTATATGCGTAAAATTCAAATTATTCTGAGTGAAAAAAGTCTGATGAAAAAGTAATACATACTGCATGATTCCATTTATATCAACACCTAGAAAATACAGTCTCTCATGACAGAAAGCAGATTGGTGGTTGCCTGGGAATAGAGCAGGTAGAAGTGGGAAGGAGAGTTACAGACAGGCATGAAAAACTTTTGGGGAGTAATGGATGGGTTCATGATCAACTGTAAGCTTTAAGCAGGTACAGTTTTTTTATATGTCGATTATTCCTCAATAAAGTTATAAAAAAGAAGAATCATCATCACCACCATTTTTGTATATCTCTCCCACCTTAAATCACTTTGCTTTCTCTCACCTGATCTTGGTCAGGGTCACAGGACTTCTTTTGAGTGTCTGGTGTTTCTTAGCTCGAGACATGGTTTGGGGGTACCCGAGGCTGACAGATGACCAACCTTTATATGAAATCTCAATTAGAGTATCATGCCTGAGGACAATTTGGAGAATTGATGAACATGTTTTAAACATGGCTGATAAACTTTTATCTCTACCAAGGAGATTTTTTGTTATAGGCCTGTAAATCAAATGGTGCTCTGAACCAAAAATAGAGTTTGCTACAAAGCTTTGCTGAAAGTAACCATGAAATCAAATTCAACTTTTAAAATGTATTTCACAGTGACCAATAAATCAATTCAAACCATGTTAAGAGTTTTCTAAGAATATACCAAATAAATTAATTTTAATTGAAATCAAAATTATACAGTTTCTGAAACCATTGAGAGGCACAAAACTAGACATATTAAAATGTTACCACAGTACTGAGCTTGAACCTGAGTTTACTTGGTTCAAATGGTTCAAGTCCCTGAGCCTAACCTTCCTCCCTATATTAGAGGTAAAACAAGGCCCATGGTTTGTGAACATCTCAGTGGAGCTCTGATTGGATGATGTCTTGATAGAAAAAAATTTAATATAATTCTTATTATATTAAGGTGCACAGAATAATTCCCTAATAATCACAACAGATTAAATTCTAGTTAGAGCCATACTGGGCTTCCAAGCACCACAACTAGTAGAGTGCATTTTCACCTCCCAAATTTGAAGAAAAATACCTAAATCGAAGAAAAGTCTAGTTACTGTCAACTACATAAATGAAAGTACTTATATACCACAGCATGTATACAATTAGCTAATAAATTTCAACTCAATAATTATCTGAAATTAGGAAAGCAGAAAAGAAAGGAAAGTGTTGCATACCAACTCCACATTTTCCCGTAAAAGCATTGCTCTCCAGTGGTGACAGTCACAACATGTTTGGGAAAATGTTATTGGACCTTGTGGAGTTAACGATGTAGTGTGGCTTTCAGCTAGGAGGAGAGCTTTAAAGCAGAGTCATAAGAATATTGTGGTAATTGTACTCAACACCAGGGAAAAGAAGTAAAACAGCGAGATGTTGAAAATAATACATTTTAATGGAAAGAAACATAAAACAAACTTCACAATGGTGCCCTTTTAATGTGTTCACGATAGCTGTTAATTTTGAAAAGATAAGTGGACTGTTTATAGCATATTCAGAAGTAGAAGGTAAATGTTAAGAAGGGCTATTTGGGGATAATAGAAAGTATGGTACTAAATCTTAAAGTAGTAGCTGCTTAAAATCTTGCCATTTTCCAAATTTAGTCTATGACCTAGAAAATTTTAACAGCTCAAAGCCCTAGGCAGATCGAAGAATCAGTCATACATTTGGACTTTTTAGTCAGGATAGCGGATTCTTACCAAGTTAAAGATAGCAAACACTAGAAACAGAGATGTATTAAAATATTAAATGAATGGATTCACAAAAGCCATAAAAGTTGAGAGCAGTGAAGACATTTACAGGTGATAGAGTATGGCTCCCTTTTCATACAAATGGAAAAAATGAGACTTGTGAGATTATGTGTGTGCCTGGCTTGCAAGTACATATCAGAAAACCTTTACAATCATGACTTTATACGAATGAATTAAGTGTCTGAAACATGGAGACCATCAACAAATACTTGCCGAATGGATATATAATTAAGTGCTTTAGCCTTTTCAAAACTTATTTATTAAATATTTAGGTATGCATAGCTTTATAGTATCTGATTAATGACAGTCTGCATATTAATTAAAAATTTTAAAATACATAATATGATTTAATTATTAATTTCATTAATAATTATTCATTATTAATTTCATAACATGATTTTGTAACCTGTGTGGCTAAGATTAGGAGCCTAGTCTGAGAGCAGCCACCTACTATCTGTATGATCACCAAGGGAAATACGCCCCGAAGATAAGATATTCTTTGAACCCAAACCCCAGTGCAGTCTCATCTCCTTGTGAAGTGTGCTGGGCCATGTCCAAGACCTTGCCCTCTATTCTCAGTCCTCATCTTGGCCTCCATCAGTGAAATGTGAGAAGCCAAGAGCAGGATTCACAAAGTGAGGACTTCAAGGAGAGCATGTCAGATAGACAAGGAAAATATAAGGAGAAAAAAGTGGAAAGGCTTTGGAGCACATAGGATTGATATCCATTTATGAATAAATTGATGAATCTGTTTTTTCTAAAAATTGGTGGAGCCAGAAAAGTACTGATATCTTTAAAGTTCTTTTCTTCTTTTTTCCCTGCCTTCCTTCCTTCCTCTCTTTGTTTTTGAGGGGTTGAGGAACAGAGGGAGAAAGAGCGAGAGAATCTTAAACAGGCTCCATTTCCACACCTGGCTCAGAGCCTGACATGGAGCTCGACCTCACAAACCATGAGATCATGACCTGAGGCAAAATCCAGACAGGGTTAGACACTTTAACCAACTGAGTGGTCAGACCCCTCTATATCTTAAAAGTTCTTAACCTACTGTTGATATGGCCTAGAAAACATTGTGTGTTAGTTTGCTAGGGTGCTGGAGGAAAGCACTGTAAGCTGGGGGACTCTCACCACAGACGTTTATCATCTCGCAATTTGGAGGCTAGAAGTCTGAACTCATTCCTTTAAGGGAGGCATGAGGGAAGGATCTGTTCCCAGTCTCTTTCTTTGGGTTATAGAAAAACATCTTCTTGTGTCTCTACACATTGTTTACTCTCTACATGTGTTTATCCCTGTGACCAAATTTGCCCTTTCTATAAATACACCAACCATATTGCATTAGGGCTCACACTAAGGACTTCATTTTAGCTTGATTACATCTACAAAGACACTATTTACAAATAAGGTATTTAGGGTTTAGACTACAATATGTCATGGGGTGTGGAGGGAAACATAATTCAGCCCATGACACATGGATTCCATAAAAAGTAAGATTTCATTTTTACTTTTTTCACTTGAAAAGTACAAACAAAATTGTCAAAAGGCTATAAGATAACATCTTTACTTTTGGAACTAGTTATTACATTGCATTAATGGTTTGAAGAGGGAAGTTTTGCTCTTGAAAACTTGAAAACTTGCTCATCTCTAACTTGCCATTGACTTTGTGTCTGTATGCAAGGAAGTGGTTATATGTGGTCCATGAAAAATCAATCTTCAAGTAGACACTTTGAGAGAGTCGTGTTTTTTGTTTTCTGCTTGTTTCACAAGATCTTGGATTTATGGCTAGGAAGCATCTTTCTTCTATTATTTACACTTTTGTTATGTATCAATGGCAAAGCACTGTTTTTTGGTAATGGTGAGAATCTCATTGAGGGGAAAAAAAGTGTTTTCAACATTTTGGAGAGTGACTAGAAATCAAAGAAAGTAGTAGCATATTTATTTGCTAAAATATATATAAAGAATTATAAACAGGGTGGCACAGAAACTGGTTTTGGAGTCTGACTGGTCCAAATTAAAATTTTTTCATTTGCTAATTGTATGACCTTGAACAATTAGCCAACCTGACTATGCCTCAGTTTATCCCTCCAATTCATTGGTGATAGTAATAACTAACCTCATATGCATTCTGTAAGAATTAAATTTTTTAAATGTTCATAATAAACACCTGGCTCCTAATAAGCCCTCTGTATGTGATAGCTCTCATGATTTAATCAAGAATGAAAACTGGAAAATGAAATTACTATGTAAGTATGAGCCCAATAGTATGATATTAATAAAGAATAATAAGATTGAAAGCTTGTGATAAGATTCAAAAGGAAAACATTTTGGAACTAAATCTCTTTTATTTCCCATTTTCTTCTTATTACAATAATTTGCTCAAGCTACCCATAAATCATTTTTACCTAGATTATGAATTTCAAGCCAGTCATTTGTAGTATTTTTTAGGTAAAACTTTTTAATCTGTATTCCCTCATTTTTATTGGTAATTTTTCATCACAAAATAGTAATTATAAAATCACATATTGCTAGAAATTGGTCTTAGAGATAATTTTCTCCAGCTTTTTCATTTTATTGATAAGAAAATTGATATCCAGAAAGTGTAAATGGTTTTCCTAATGTTATATATTTAGGTCATAACCAATCAAGTCTTTTTAATTCCCAAGCTAAACAACAGTTATTGATAGGCATAAACTCTTCAAAATAATACTAACATGTATTATATTGAACTATATGGTGTTAAGCTCCCAAACAGTCTTACTTAATTTTCTACCAAGGAAGATTTTCATTAAACTTGCCAGTTGGAAATTAATTACAGCACTAACACCTTATATTATTTGAAGTGTCCCCAGACGGCAAACGCTTACAAACACCTACCTCTGAGGCCCATAAACAGGTATATATTATCCTATCCAACTGAAATTTAAAATGAAACTATACTAACCTTAATTTATTGAAAAAGAAAAGACACTTCTAAGCTGACAGGGTAACAAAATGAAATTAAGCTGATTCTGCAGCCTGTGGCTAAATTCATCTGATTGATCAACATGACAAACTCACTAAAAGATAAAGTAAGAAAACAGGATGGTTTTTAAGATAATCAGATCTGTCCACATTAACTCTTGGAGACAGTCAAACCCACAATGCTTTGCGTTATTTGTTTGTTTTTTCACTGATCAAAAGATTAAAAAGAAACTGATGTAATTTCTATTGACAAAATTTCTAATTACTCTAACGTTTCTGTTTTCCCCAGGGTTTTGAGGATAATAGCTAGTAAAACTCCTGAAGTGATGAAAAATTAAGTAGTGGTTCCAATGTTGTGAAGGCTCCTGTCTTCTTTGAGGAGGAAAAAAAAAGGTTAGGAAAGAATAGCCTGGCTCCTGTCAAAGTCATGCTCCTAGGATAGATAAATTGTTGGCATTCCAGAATCTTTCCCAGTGTTAGAGGAATTACAGAGGGGAGATATTGACAGAGAAGTCAGTGAACACCAATAACAAGAGCAGGAGAGAATCAGAGAAAGGACCTCAGTGGAGAGAGTAAGTAGGTGCCAAAGACTCACTGAGATCACATCACAGCATTAACCATGGACTTATGACTATGTAATGGATACACAGACGAACCTGTTAGGGGAAACAGATAAACAAAAACTCCATGTTGACCTGAGGAAAATAACCTGTATTTGTAAAACTAGAGCTTGAACTAGGATATAGCATCACCAACATATTGTGAGTGTGTGTGTGTGTGTATAATTTGCCATTTGTCACATGTTATCTATAGGTGTGTTCATAGTGAATCCACAGATTTAGCTAAGCTTTCTAAGCAATAGTAGCAGAAACTAGCTCTAGCTTTATGCATTTTACCCTTAAAAGTGTATAGTCCGACACATACAGGTTTTTAAATTTAAGATCTTCCTAGATAACTTCCTTATTAATTTGGTCCGATTGCCCTGAAGGCTTGCTGAAGCTGTCATTCTGAGACCCAATTCCATATTTCTTGGATATGTTTTTCACTCATGTTGGCTTCTTTTCTTTTTTTAAAAAATTTTTTAATGTTTATTTTTGAGAGAGAGAGAGAGAGTGCGAGTGGGGGAGGGACAGAGAGAGAGGGAGACACGAAATCCAAAGCAGGCTCCAGGCTCGGAGCTGTCAGCACAGAGCCCGACACGGGGCTCGAACCTGCAAACATGAGATCATGACCTGAGCTGAAGTCAGACACTCAACCGACGGAGCCACCCAGGTGCCCCTATTTTCTTATTTTATTAAAGAAAATTTCTAATAGCTACCCATGAGAAAAGATACATGGGATGTTATTTTGTCGGACCATTTATGTCTTAAAATTTATTTTTGTAACTTTATACTTGCCTGCCAACTTGGCTGATTATAGAAGGTTAGGTTGGAATTCATTTCCTTTCAAATTTTTTTTTCTTTTACCCCACTATATTCTAGCTTCTAGCCTTGCTGCTGCTAAGTCTATTGTCATTTTGATTCTTTACCTTTTCTCTGTGACATATTTTTGTTCTCTTTGAAAGCCTTTAAAAAAATTTTTTTATTCCCATTATCTGAAATGCCATCATAACATGAGCTGGTATGAGTCTTTCTCACTTTTGGAATTGGAATTGGGCAGTCAGAGAGTTCATTTGGGCTAGAAACTCATGCCTTCCAAATAACAAATATTTATTATTATTATTATCGTTATTATTATTATTACTATCACCATTAAATTTCTTTTATTCTCTTTTACTTGGGAAATCCTATTATTTGGATGTTGGCTACCTCATATTGATCCATCATGTAGTGATAAAGTTTTCATTTATTTGGACTCTGCTACTTTCCACCTGGTTTGGGTTTTACCTTTTGAAAAATATCTTCTTCAACATTGTATTCCAAAATTGTATGCAATTTGTTTAAAAACGGTATCATACTTTTTATCTTTCAAAAGATTTTTATTGTCGTTTGCTTCTTTTGTTTAAATAGCCTTCTATTATTCAACAGATATGATACCGTCTGTTGTCTCCTAGGAAATGGACCNGAGACCAGTTCATAGAGCCTTGATGGCTGAGCCACAGAACTGGAAACAGTTACAAAGGGCGTGGCCCCGGGCCATTCACAACTGATTTGTGGGAAAAATTTCATGAGACTGGAGAGGGAGGCAGGGGCATCCTGCAGTGCTTTTCCATAAGCCAGACAGCTGAGGGGTGGTGAGGGCCATGGCAGGCTTGGCAGATCCCAAGTGAGCTAGATATGAAAGGGAAAAGGGCGATATCGGGAGAAGTTCTCAGAAATCTCAGATTCTAAGGGCTACATGCTAAGCATCGCACTGTTATTGGAAGGTCCCTTTTAAATGAAGAGTAATATTAAGACAACTAAGGTTTGTCTTCATGATTCTGAGAGGTCTGCATGGAAAGTAAAGTGTTATTCACTTGTCCAAATTATTTCTGTGGAAGGATGGATACAAAATCACACACTTGCGATAATAGCAGATTTACAAATACTTATGTAAAATATCACCAGAAGAGAGAATACATCACGGCTTTAGGAGAGAAAATTTTATGACCTCAAGGTCATCCTTCCACGTGCAGAAAGAGTTCCCAATATACCCCTGGGACCTGGCAGAGAGGCTTTGCTGAAATAATTTCATTAGACAAGTAGGTTTGGGATAAACAAAGTTAACTCTTTTTTTTTTTAATTTTATCTATTTATTTTGAGGATGACCAAGAGAAAGAGAGAGTGCACACAAGCGGGGGAGAGAGAGAGGGAGAGAGACTGTCAGCGCAAAGATCAATGCGAGGCTCAATGTCACAAACCCATGAGACCCTGACCTGAGCTGAAGTCAAGAATCGAATGCCTCACCGACTGAGCCACCCAGGTGCCCCAACAAAGTTAATTCTGAAAATGCTATCAGGTCTGAGAGGATTGATTGCTAGTACTGTTTTAGACATACGGTTATTATTCAATAATGCTTATTTGATTATGACTAAAATTAAATTGATAATTATAAATGCAATATATATCAGTATAATCATTATAACCTGTATTTGTTGTTTTATAACAACTAAACAGATGTGAGGTTAGGCAGATTCAAGTACAAAAAAGGATGAACCACTATAGGAAGATTTGGGGGCGGGGGTGGGGTGGGGTGTGCATTTGAAGATATTCAACCAGAAGTCTTAGTTGAGGTATAAGCTTGTGCTTCTTAAAATACTTTTTTTTTTTTTTTTGCTCTGGCCAAACCGGAACTTCTTCCCTGAAATTATAACTAAGTTAGCATTCGGTGGGAACATTCGGACCAGCAACTCCTTCCCCGGGGCAGGTAACCGCCAGTTATTTCTGGACCCAACTGCAGGTGCTCAGTTTCCTCTCCCCTGAAAGGCAGCTGTCACAGCAACTCAGTGCGTCTTGACACCACAGCAGGACACTGATGAGTTTGATTCTGGAAAAGAAAATGCCAAGCACAGAATAATGAGTTCTATTTTTCTGAGCGGTGGGCAAAAAGGATATCTGCTACTTGTCCAGCTTCGTGTGAAGAAAGCCTTCCTACCCTTCCTACTTGGCTGATGCCACACTATCCTCCCTGTCCTGAGAGAACCAGAGAGAGTTCTAGGTAAGCTGCAGCAGTCTGCTGTTCCCCGAGGGAGACTTTACTTACCGCAGATGCAGAGTCAGTTGATGTTTTGCAGATGGAAAGGACCTGGGGTCAGCTACGGTGAAGGTTGGGTCTGGGCAGACACATTAGGTAGATGAAGTCAGGTATCAACAGCGTCCCAACTTCCTCTCCCACAAACCCTCCGTAGGGGCGCCTGGGTGGCTCAGTCTGTTAAGCGATCGACTCTTGATTTTGGCTCAGGTCACGATCTCACGGTTTGTGAGCTCGAGCCCCTCACCGGGCTCTGTACTAACAGCACAGAGCTTGCTTGAGATGCTCTCCCTCCCCACCCTCCCAAATAAATAAACTTTAAAACAAAAATCCCCCTTTGTTAAAGGATGAACCTAAGTCACTTTATATGTCACCCCAAAAAACATTCTCTCTGGGATTTATCGTTTTTAAAAAATTAGTACCATCATCTCACATTTTAAAGCTTGTCAGGGTGTCACCTCACTTTTCAGATAAAAATTCAAAATTATTATCATGGCCCAAAAGACCCACACGGCCTGGCCACTAACAGCCTCATCCCTGTTACTCCCCACTTTGGTCAGTCCGTTCTGGGAGGGCAGCTTCTCTCACTTCTTTGATCTCCGTGCTCCTTCCCAGCTCACAGGAGCAGCTCTCTCGCCGGCAAATTCCAGTTTCCACCTGGCAAATTTTTACTCACTCCTAGACCTCAATCTGTGCCACTTCTCAGGAAGGATGTATTTTATCGCCAAGTTCAGTTAGATTCTGCCAGCATGCCCTCTGATACTCTCTGTGTTTTTCCTCCATGGCGCTTGGCAAAATGGTTGTGGCACAGTTCTTTGGTATAAGGTTATTGTTTACTGTTCATGCCTCCCACCTAATGTAAGCTCCATGAGAACAGGGACAGAATCTTCTTTATCACCACTGTATCTCCAAAGCTTAGCACAGTACCTCACCCATAACTGTGTAGTAAAAATTCACTAAGTATTTGGTGCATGTAGAATGCCACCAAATCCTTACATCCCCCACCAGGTCCTGAAAGGGTAGGAATATGGTTAATTTCCAAACACTATCTCCAACCTGGGAATGGAGCTCCCTAGACTCTATTTCTAAAGGCTAAATATGTCATGCCCTGTCATGACAGGAAAGGGGACACCTAGATCAGACATCACTTACTAGCACTAGCATTTATGCTCTCCTTCCAACTTGTAGAATATCTATGAGAAATTAAAGCAGTGTTACTTTGTAATCATTTCGTTAAAAAGTTGAGCTGGTGCTTTTTGTGTTGTTTAACTTTTTTTGGCAAAAATTCCAGATGTGAACATATCCAAGTTTTTGGAAAATTTTTTGTACAGTGTAATCATGAAGTACAGAACCAACTCTGATTTCTTTTTTTTTTTTAATGTTTTATTTTCATTCCTGAGAGAGAGAGAGAGACAGTGTGAGCAAGGGAGGGTCAGAGAGAGAGGGAGAAACAGAATCCGAAGACAGGCTCCAGGCTCTGAGCTAGCTGTCAGCACAGAGCCCATGCGGGGCTCGAACTCACGAACCGTGAGATCATGACCTGGGTCGAAGCCAGACACTTAACCAACTCAGCCACCCAGGTGCCCTGAACCAACTCTGATTTCAACCACAAAGACAGGAATTCATTCTAACTATATTCTGGTTGTCTCTAACTACCTACCAAACCACCCAAAGTTTAGTGGTTTAAAACAACAATTATTCACTTTGCTAAAAAATATGTCATTTGCGCAGGGCTCTCTGTGGACTGCTCATCTCTGTCCTTTGAAGCATCTGCAGGCGTGGCTTGACCAGGGCTAGAGGCTCCACTTCCATGATGCCTCCTCTACATGGCATTTGTACCAGTTGTCAGCTAGAAGCTCCTCTGAGGCCTACAGCCAAAGGTCTTTCTTTCTCTCCCTATGGGCTCCTCCATGGACTGCTTGGGCTTCCTCTCATAAGGGAGCTAAGTCTCAGATGGAAGTGTAAGAGATAGTAGGAGCTGCCAGGCCCTGAAAGCTCGGGCCCAGAAAGCGGGCCAGTGTTACTTCTGCTGTATTCAATTGGTCCAGTGCTATAGACTGAATGTTTGTGTCTCCCCAAGTTCGTACACTGAAACCTAATCCTCAGTGTGATGATATTTGGAGGTGGGCCTCTGGAGATGATTAGGTCATAAGAGTGGATCCCTCCTGAAGGGGATTTGTGCCCTTATTAAAAAAACAAAAACAAAAACAAAAACAAAAACACAGCCCAGACAACTCCCTCACTCTTTCTGTCATATTTGTGCACAGCAGAAAGATGGCAGTCTATCAACTCCACCAGACACCTTATTTGTTGGCACCTTGATCTTGGACTTCCCAGACTCCAGAAATGGAAGAAATAAATTTCTGTTGTTTAAGCCTCTCAGACTATAATGTTTTGTTATATAGCAACCTAAATGGACTAAGACATCAAGGCAGTCATAGCATCCCCTAGATCCAAAGGGAAAGATGTATCAAATCATTTTATGCAACCCAGTCTTTGTCCCAGAAAGAAGCAGTTGAGTAATCCATACCTTGGTTGGCCTACAAGGCATTTAAGGAAGAAGCAAAAGCATAACCACCCTTGCTGCTGGCTTTGCCTTTGCCTTCTTTCCCACTCTCTCTGCTTAGAGTTTGGAAAAATCTTCTGATGTAGTTGGGAAAAGAGTATCATCAACAATTTGGAAATAGATACTGACTGTATTTAGTCTATCACTTCATTACTACTAGGCCTAATTAAAAAAATATAAACTAAAACAAAACTATTCTGTATTTTCACTCTGTACAAACTTTTGTTGCAAGTAATGTGTTTTTCGTTGGGCTTTAGGGAAAGGAGTTAAAAAAAACTTATTCAAGTGGTAGGATTTACAAAGTCTGTAGCACGACTCAGTCTTGCCTTTGAACATCAGCTGTGATAGCATTTCAGTGGCAGAAACAGAGTGTAATAAAGTAAAACTTATTGCTGGTGAGAGAAAACAATGCTACTTAGTCTAAGCGGGGAAGCAGGGCAAGGCTTCTTAGAGCAGGTGAGGTTTTCATTAAACCTTGCAACATGGCTAAAATTTAGACAGGTGCAAAGGGGAGGGAAGGAAGAAATGATTCTACACAGTTATTCTAACTTTCAGCCTCAGCAATAAGCTACCATGGGGAGAGGCAGGCAACAAAGCTGGAGTAGATTGGGGTCAGACTGCTGAAGACCTTGGATGGCAGCCCGGGACTTCAGTACTGTGACTGCAGCTCTGACGGGAAGCAGAAGCCTGGTAGTCATACAGGCCTGAGCTGCAGACTCCGAAGCAATGGGAATGCCTGGGAGAAGGGACGTAATGACAGCTGGGGACAGAAGCTACACCAGCGTCAGGTGGGCAGCTCTTCAGTGGAAGATGCAGAATTGCAACAGGAAGGGATCAGAACCCCAGGCTAATGCATTAGATCATCAGACAGTCTCCTGGAACTCTCTATAGAAACAGCAGAGAAAAGAAAATGGAGAGGACTTGTTCCCAGTTGCAAACCGCTGAGCTGGCAATATGGAGTCTAACGGTCCCTGTGACTTTCATAGTAATCAGTCTTGAGGCCCCAGGTCTTGGAGATTGCCTTTGTCCTGCAGTCTCAGCTATAGAAAGTTTTTGAGCAAGGAAGTGGCACACTAAGAGTGGTCCTTTAAGATTAATCATGTGGAGAGGCCAGCAAGTAATGTATATACTCGAAACAAAGATCTGCCGTCACAAGCCACACAGCCACCACCATCCTCCAAAGATGTTGAAGCCACTTCATTTCTGGGAACTGTGCAGGGAGTGGGGAGTGATCCTTACATGATCCAGTGAAATGATTAGAACCAATGTTATTCTTCTCTCTTGGTCAAGGGGAAAAATATAAAATTGTCAGTGTAAATAACTTGCCTACGTGAACAGTTCAAATCAGCATCGGAGCAGGAGGTGAAACTCTCTGTGGTTCTCAGTCTACTTGCATTCAGCTGTGATCACTGTTAGGTGTGGGCTGGGGCCTCCCGGTTTCAGGGCTGTCTCGCAGGCCCCCTGAGGAATCAGAGGCACCTTCCTTCCAGTCCCTCCATGTGGCAAAGCCCACAGTTGGCCTCTGCAGTTGCAGAAGCCTGAAACTTCAGTGAGGACTGGAGGATGCCCTGGAGGCCAAGTCCACACACCTGTCATAATGATAATTAAAGATAAAAAAAATTCTGTGGAGAGTGGCCCCAGGAGCTCATAGTCACAGCTGAAAGAGAGATCTTATAGGCATGCAATTTCTCACACATTGTACACCCTCATCTTATAGAAAAAAATACCAAGATCTAGAGAGGTTAAGTAACTTATCCAAGATCACACAGCAACTCACCGGTGGATCACAACTAAAATCTAGGTCTTATGTTTTAAGGCTCAGCTTTGATGATGGACCTTTTAGAATTCTGTTTATTTGGGGGTGCTTGGGTGGCTTAGTCGGTTAAGCTTCCGACTTTTGCTTGGGTCATGATCTCGCGGTTCGTGGGTTCGAGCCCCGCGTCGGGCTCTGTGCTGACTGCCAGCTCGGAGCCTGGAGCCTGTTTCAGAGTCTGTGTCTCCCTCTCTCTCTGACCCTCCCCTGCTCACGCTGTCTCTCTCTCTCCTAGAAATAAATAAAAATTAAAAAAAAGAAAAGAATTCTGTTTATTTGTTAGTATGTTGGAAGGCCAAAGAAGGAATCCAGACTCATTCCTTATTGATTCCTTAGATAATTCTTGGTCTAATAGTGTTTTGTGTGGTTGCAATTACCAATACAAACAAAAATCTTTACCTACCGTTTGCCTCATTTGCTTGAGTCAGTTTTATAGATGAAGAGTTAGTTGAAAGAGAGCAACAAACAGTCATAGATTGTTGGAAGTTTTCCCTGGCCTTCCTTTGGGTAATCTATGTAGAACGCCCTTGAGGTCAACCATGGTGTTTTATGTTTTTCTCTTACCTAATTTTGAGTTTCTGGGAGATACTCCGTAAACAATAACT
>NW_027528006.1:1132134-1132379 GCF_008692635.1 Crocuta crocuta
TTAAGGTGGAGAAAATCACCCTGAACCCAGGGCTGAACAACAGTTACCTACAGGTAACTGGTCCAGAGGTCAGCCCTCCAAGGCTGTGAGCTGCAAGTGGGACAGCTAACCATGTCTCCCGGTGACTGTGTGATCTGGTATCCAACCTTGTGTGTGGAAAAAAAGGGTGTATTGTGGGAATGTGAAACTTGGCAGTTTCCAAGAACTTACAAATTTATTTTGAATTATTTAAATATGAGTTGAGT
>NW_027528006.1:1132563-1204339 GCF_008692635.1 Crocuta crocuta
AATCATAATCATAAGAGAGTGTCCTAACATAAAGTACTTTCTCAGGTTTGTCATGACAGAGCATTCACTCAGGGAGTAGCTCACAGGTCAATTTGAAGGGAGCTGGAAAAAAGGGAAGCATCATTCAAGAGCCATCACCAAAGGGGCAGATCTATTAGCATGCTACTGGCCTCATGAAGACCTGTTGACCATATGTGGTGTGGTGAAGAGAAGAGAGATACAAAATTGGTGGGCCATTTTCACTCTGCCCACTCCTCTGGGTTCTCTGATCAAATTCCCAGTAAGTCAAAGTGTCCTGGACTTGAAGTCATAAGGCTGGGTTTGCAAAAGACTTAACCTTTCTCCCTGTCAGATGTCAGATTTATAAACTGTGCAAAACAATATCAAACTCAGATGGAAAAGATGGGTTATTCTGGGACCAACTGTATACAAAAACTTACACATTTATCATCAATGTCCCTGCAACTTTTTGAGGATAGAGTAATATTGTCTCCTCAACACTCAGCACATTGTTTAAAAATCCCCATTCTTCTCCCACATTTATTCCACATGATTCTCAGTCTCATGGTAAAAATTAAATCACACTTATAAACATTCCAGCAGAGTGTCTGATACCTTTTTGGCATTCTAAATTTTCTTCTTTCCTCTTCTCTTTCCTTTCTCTGTCTCCTTCCCTTCTTTTCATTTACTACCATAAGGCACCTAGTCCTTAACATGCCATTTCATCTACGCATTTCTATAGAATACATGGGCATTGTGGCTCCAGCAAAGAGAATAATCTAGAAATATTAAAGAATTCTCATCCTACAGTAAGGGTTATAACTTTACAACTCCTTTTCAAGCCATATTCATACATCCAAGATGGTGCTTTAACACATAAAAAATCATATCTTGGAAAAGAAGCCCTGTACTTTCTAGAGCCCAATGGAGATATTTCCAAACACACTTTGCCTCCTTCATGGTTTTCCTAAGGCTGGTCCTAAACTACCATACTAATTCCACATAGCGTAGTCCTTCTGCTATTTCTGATTCACTTTGTCTCTCCAGTGGAAATCTTTTGTGCTGCATCCTTGGGTCTCTACTTTTTTTTTTCTTTGACTCTTCTGCCAAGCTAGGATTTATGACGGGCATAACCTTGCATAGTCTATCAAAGATTTAGGGGTATTGATCATGCTCTCTCTTCTACTTCTTCAGCAGCCTTTCATTTCTCAGGCCTCTACGGGGGCATTTCCACCACTGGTGAGAGTTTCAGGAAGGTCTCTACTCAAGAGGCTCCTGGAAAACTTCAACAAACACAAATCAGATTTTCAATAACAGCTATACTAGTCTTTCCAATGCTCAGTCACTGACATGTACCAGAGGCAAGTTTATAATAGCTTTTGGGCCCCATACCTCATAGAGGAAAGATTCATTTCACCATACTATTTCTTTTTTAAAATCTATAGTAAAAAGAATCTATTATTTTGAAATCCTGTCTTAAGAAAATTGTCCATTTGCACATCAGCTTATAAGAAAGGTTATAACAGATGTTGATTTATAATAAAATACATACAGATAATAAATTCTAAGCATGGGGAAAACCAAAATAAATGAATTAGCTACAATAAAATGTCTTTTGTGAATGCTTTTGAAGAAGGAGGAGAACGGATGTAAGATATTCATAGTTTCACATCGATACAAGTTTCAGACCCCAAAACAACACATGAATCATCATGTCCAAATGCCTTATTTTACAAATGAGCAAATGAGGTCCTGCGAAGGTAATTGATTTGGCCAAAGCTACCTAGTCATTGTCTGACACTTCTTCTTTCAAGATTCAAGTCCATCTGAGATAGCAAAACAAAACAAAACAAAACAAAACAAAACAAAACAACTTTTGTGCTCTATTTACTGCTTGCTGTTTGCAAGGCAATTGCTCTGGAAACATAGCCCTTGCTCTTATATGGTAGCAAGTTTCCTTAGACCTAACCAATCATGGGTACTCAAAGGGTCTCTTTAATTCTATTTACCCAATGTTCAATGGCTCATACTCTCCTCATCTCATGGATGCATATCTTACACTCTTATGTCTTGAGGTCTCCAGGTATTATTCATAAGTCATTCAATCAGCACTGTTTCCTTTTGGCAATGACTCACCTTCATGTGTCCTTATACTGTCACTGCTCACGGGACCTTCTGTGAGACTACTGGTGTCTTATGCGAGGGGTAGTTACACATTAAGTGTAAAAATGACTTTATTCTCTCAGGGTACCCTTTGTCACTGAGAATCATAGGGATGCAACTTGTTACCTCAAGTTTCTGGTGTATCTATTTCACTCTTCTTTCTCCCTCCGCCAGCCCGCTTTAACTGCTTTTCCCACATAAGGCAGGCAGGCTGTCGCTGTGACTGCAACTCAACAGTTTATATGATTCAGTGTTGTGGAGAGACTTCCTGGGCACCCTGGAATTTCAATTCCAGATTCTCAGGAAAGAAAATCAGAATGAGGTATCTTGAGTAGGATGTCTACTCCAGGTCCAATCAGCCATGGCTAGGATTATATAATACGAATATGTCTCGAATGCATCAGCCTCTAGGAAATGGGAGTAAATCTCAAAAAAGAGGAAATGGCCAATGGACCGAGCAGATGTCCAATAGATCCCCTTTGGGGCCTCTACCTGAGTCAGACACTGTGGTGCCCTTCTTATTTCTCCTCTTCCTATTTTTTGGAAGCAAGTATTTCCCCTGTGTAAATCAAAGAAATGAATGAATATATGTGTGCTGCTCATTTGATCAGCTTATCAGACATTCCTGAACATTTCAGAATCCTAGCAGTGAGTGGAACTTGGGCTCACATTTACATAAATTACTCTCCCAGTATTTAAAATAATATCTAGGGGCACCTGGGTGGCTCAGTTGGTTAAGCGTCTGGCTTCAGCTCAGGTCATGATGTCATGCTTCGTGGGTTCAAGCCCTGCGTCGGGCTCTGTGCTGACAGCTAGCTCAGAGCTGGGAGCCTGCTTCAGATTCTGTATCTCCCTCTCTCTCTGATCCTCCCCTGCCCACGCTGTCTCTCTCAGAAATAAATAAAATGTTAAAAATATGTTTAAAAACAAATAAAATAATATCTATATAGTTCACCCAGAAAATTTCATCTTGTATAGGACCAATGTGCAGTTTAGTTTTCTTGCTTTTCAGAGAAAATACCCAAGACCAATACTGTTTGTATGTTAGGTAATGAAAATTAGCCATATCTTCACTCTTCAAAATCTACCCCGCAAGTCCTAGTCTTTGAACCATAGATTTGAGCCATAGCTTATCCTCATGTCCAAATACTTCAAAAATCCGAGCGTGACTTTAAACACCAGTAGGTAATTGCCCACGAGTTAATTCTCTTGTTTGTTTACTGGGGAAACATGATAGCTTGTTTTCATTGTGCCAGAGAAAAAGAAATCTTGTCGTTATCTCAGAATTCAGATATCCATAATAACTGCATATTTCACTTTTTTATTTGATGCAAACCTCGGTCTACTCAGCCCAGAAGGTGCAAGTGGGGCTGTGTGGCTGCAAAACAACAATGCTTTTGCCAAGGGTGCTGGGCTCTGGCTTTCGGCAGGGACTCTGCAGGCCAAGTCGCCTCTCCAAGAAAAGAGCAATTTGGAGAGAAATGCATCTCATTTATTGTAAAACATGAAAATGCGATTATGTAATTTGCAATTAAAATGAGGCTTTCAGTCTTTAAAGTTAAATTGCTGAATCACTTAACTTGATGCTTACATATTGCCTTATATATTTTGTATTTCCTGTGATTATGTCTCCTCTCCCCGGTGATGGCAGAGACCATGCACTAAACTTTTCAAATCTTCCACAGCTATTTTTATGGTACCTTATGCATAGTAATATCTATTGCCTATTGACTTAAACTGGGTGCAAACACTTACATTTTAATTGCATTTTTTAGATTAGATGGAATCCTCCCACTGAACACTGAAGACGCAAACACAGTGCTATTTGCGATTCTTTATTTTGTGGAGTGACTCTTGAATTTTGAATAATCTTTATAAAATGCTAAAACTCCAGTTTTCTACTAAATCTAAAGTATTTTAAGTAAAATAGGAGAAAAATTACACCATGCCTAAAGTTGCAGTTGGCAGTCTTAAGTTCCGTTACCAGCTTCACCTGAATTCATCACTACCTCTAGAACAATTTTCCCTAATCAGAACAATCTTCTAAGAAGATAAGTGGAGGCTCCCACTGAGAGATACTGATCCAGGATTCTTCTGGTAAATGCTGTTAAGGTAAACACTTGGTAGATACTCTGTCACTGAAACTCTCGTTATCTGCTCAGGGACATTTTTTTCTTGGGTCTTTAATCATCACAGAGCAACATGGACCAGGCCACAGTCTAAAGCGAGAGTCAAAAGGAAGAAGACCAGTGTCTTCTGTACAAAATCTTATACATTCTAAGAAGGTATCAATGAGGCATCTATCTACTCAACTTCTTCCTTTTATTTTTGTCTAAGCAGAAAAAAGAGTGCCAGAGAAGGGCACAGTGTTCTTCTGCTAAGCAAGGGTGGGAAGGATGAGAGCCATGGCTACCATGATCTATTTTTCACTGAATGGACCACATACTTGAGGTGGATGTCCATCCGTTGCAGATAATTGCTCCTTATTTGAAGGAGCTTAGGTCACAAACAGAGACCTCTGAATCTTGCTGTCTCTCTTCATCCATTGCTAAAACTCTCCCAAGATAGCCATTTTCTTGTCCATTTCTTCTTTATAGAATACTTTTTAAAATTCTACTTATAAAGAAATCTCCCTTTTAAGCATCAGCAAAGCACCCTCTTTTCCATAGACTTCTCAGAAATTTAAAGAATTAAAAATAAAGTACAGAAACAACTTATATCCATCAACTGAAGAATAGATAAAGAAATGTGATGGTTATGTACAATAAAATAAGATAGTACTTAGCCATAAAAAAGAAAGAAATTCTTCATTTGTGACAACATGGATGAATCTGGTCATGCTGAATGAAAAAAGTCAGTCACAGAAAGGCAGATTCTGAATGATCTCACTAATACGGAGACCATAAAAAAGACAAACTCATAGATACAGAGAGTAGAATGGCAAGTGCCAGGGCCTGGGAGGTAGGGAAATGGGGACATGTTTAGCCAAAGGGTACAGCCTTTCAGTTACAAGATGAATAAGTTCTAGAGATCTAATGTACAGCGTGGTGACTGCTAACAACAGTGTATTATATGCTTGAAATTTGCTAAAAGAGTAGATCTTAAGTGTTCTCATAAAAAAAATATAATAATTATGTGAGGGGGTGGGCAGATTCATTAACTTGATTGTGGTCATCATTTCACAATGTATCTCTATATCAAAATACCATGTTGTAAGCCTTAAATACATATGATTTTTACTTGTCAATTATACCTCAATAAAACTGGTAGGAAAAAGAATTCAAAGAAGTCCCTTTTTTCCCCACATTTCTATAGTACTTACTATCAGTTCTGTAAGTAGAAGTTTTATTACAAAGGACATCTTAGTACAGTTATACATATACATGTCTAAATTTTTCAGATCATAAACCCCCAGTTGGCAAACCCAGATACTGTAAGTAGTTTTTTCTCTTTGGTGTTTACTCTAGAGCCTTACCCCTGGTTTTTAGGAAACAAATATTTACATATTTATGAAATGTTAAATTAATGATGATATACACACATGCTTTGCTAAGACTAAAATATCAAAACTAACAAAACACTTTGAGTACATATAATGCAAATACATGTTCTTTCAAAATCTCTTCCTGACAGTCATTGTGTACCTTTGCCCAAATTTCCCATCATTTCCAGGCACCAAATCAAGTTTTTTTCCAGTACTGTAATGGCATTTTTAATCGAGTAAAAAACTGAAGATAAGATTAATTTTCAGAAAAGCAAAATAATTGTTTTGTAACATCCTCCATGCTGTACATGGCAGACCTCTCCAGAAATCTTGCTCCTACATTGTTCCTATGAACTTCACTTCTGGGACTTTTATTAAAAAAACAGAATAGCATAGGGGCACCTGGGTGGCTCAGTCATTTGAGCATCCAACTTTAGGTCAGGTCATGATCTTGTAGTTTGTGGGTTCGAGCCCAGCATTAGGCTCTGTGCCAACAGCCAGGTCAGAGCCTGGAGCCTGTCTTCAGATGCTGTATCTCCCTCCCCTGCTCACACTGTCTCTCACTCTAAAATAAATAAAAACATTAAAAGAAAAAACAGAATAGCATAAGGGAAATTGTTGCTCAAGAAAGTTCTTTTTTTTTTTTTAATGTTTTATTTATTTCTAGGAGAGAGAGAGACAGCGTGAGCAGGGGAGGGTCAGAGAGAGAGGGAGTCACAGACTGAAACAGGCTCCAGGCTCTGAGCTGGCAGTCAGCACAGAGCCTGACGCGGGGCTCGAACCCACGAACCGCGATATCATGACCTAAGCGAAAGTCGGACGCTTAACCAACTAAGCCACCCAGGCGCCCCAAGAAAGTTCTTATATATGATGTACATACAAACCATTTAAGAAATATTAAAATAGCCATGTTCATAGGGCAGGAAAAAGTGTTCCGAAGAAAACAATCTGAAATGTTTTATTTAAAAAAATTTTTAATGTTTATTTATGTTTGAGAGACAGAGACAGAGAGCGAACAGGGGAGGGGCAGAGACAGAGACACACATAGATGTTGAAGCAGAGTCCAGGCTCTGAGTTGTCAGCACAGAGCCCAAAGCAGGGCTCTAACTCATGAACTGAGAGATCATGACCTGAGCCCAAGTAGGACGCTTAACCAACTAAGCCACCCAGGCACCTCAACAATCTGAAATTTTAGTTTATACTCACAAAATTAGGGGATTTAAAAAGCTATTCAGGGAAAGAGGACTCTACTACCTTGTCTGTGTTCCTAAATTTGCCTTCAAGTTGTGCCCTTTGCAATACTTTCCACTCTGCAGTTGATGCTAGGGCCCCCGGTAAAAAGACCAGGCTGGAGGCGATGGCCAGCCTAGTAGGAGAGATCAAGCTGACCACCCCCACACCCCAACCCACACATCTGGTGGAGTGGAGTACATCTTCCATTTATTCCATTTACTCTTCCATTTATTCATTAATTCAATTCATAATTTTTACTGAATACATACTGAATACCAGAGACACTGCTAGGTGTTAGGTGTATGCTGCTGATAAGTATAAAGACCCATCACCTGCTCTTAGTAGTTTAGTGGGGCCAGTCAGGCAATAAAGAGGTAAATGGCCAACTATAAATAAAAACTGTCATGAGTTCAGGCCACGAAGAAGATTCTACTTTGATTGTGTGGAGGGATTTTGCTTATAGCATTGTGGTCAGAGGAGGTTTTGCTGAGGAAGTCACAGTTGTTACCCAAAGAATGCAAGGAGTTGGTCGTAATGGGGGTGATGGTTGGGAGAATTCCAGAGAGAGGCGTAAAAGCCTTGGGTGGGAGAAGAGCTCAGAGTCTCTGCAGAACTGGAAGGAGCCAGTGTACTGAGTATGGAGTCTGAGAGCATGATGTGGAGATGAGGTCAGGGAGCCGGAGGATAGGCAAATGCTGTGGGATTGGCTGAAGTCATGCATGGTAAGTACCTTTGATTTTTTTTTTAATAAAGTGAAATGAAAAGTTACTGAAGGTTTTAAGTAAAGGAATAAGCTAATTCCCTTTATATTTTCAAAAGATTATTGAGGCTGTTTTGCTGGGGACAGAGAAAGAGAAAGGATGCTTGCAGAAAGGCCTACTGGAGGCCGATACAGACATCAGGTCTAGGGGAGGAAAGAAGGTGGTTTGGGGGAGGGGGTGGCAGTGAGGCCAGAGAGAGAGAGAGAGACAGATGGGTGGACTTGAGCTCTGTGTTGAAGGCGGAAGCAATAAGACCCAGTGATAGGTTCGCTGTGGAGGTTAGTACAGGGGAGAGAATAAATGATCATGCTTAGGTTTCTGACTGGATGGTAATCCCATTTTACAGAGGTGGGGGCAAACTAGTAAGGAATAGGCAGGAGGTTTTGAGGTGAGATTAAACATCACTATGCCTTTTAAAATTCAATAGTCCTTTTGGGGCGCCTGGGTGGCTCAGTCGGTTGGACGTCCAACTTCAGCTCAGGTCATGATCTCATGGATGGTGAGCTTTTTTTGTTTTTTGTTTTTTTTGTTCTTACATGATCAGTGAGTTGGAGTCCCGCATTGAGCTCGCTGCTATCAGTCCGGAGCCTGCTTTGGATTCCGTGTCCCCCTCTCTTTCTGCCCTTTCCCACTCGCACTCTCTCTCTCAAAAATAAATTTAAAAAAATTTTAAATAACAAATAAATTAATAAATAGTCCTTTTATATAAAAATAAAATAAATATAATGCAGCCAAAATAAACATGAATCTCTCCCTTTCTTTCTCTCCCCCTCTCTCACTTTCTTTCACACACAATAGATTTAGAACACTTTGAAGATCATTCCTTAATTGGTAGGATATGGAATGCAGGCATAATCTCTGACATAAAGGCTTGCAAACTCTCTCAGTTCATGATGCCTTTGCTGTCATTTTTTCATGGCAGTGGCAAGAACAAATGAATTACCTAATGTTTTTAACTAGTTTAATCCAAATAAATGGGAAAAAACAACTATATTTTACATCATCTTTAAATAACCACAGCTATATACTAATGGCTTGAATGCGTATGCCTCCTGGGCACAGCGCAGCTTCCAGCTTGCAATCAGATTGGCCGCTGCCCCTTTTAATTCCTCTTTCATATTGATTTCTGCATTGCTACTTGCTTTTTATCACTGCAACTTTGGAAAAATCCGCTTCTCAAAAATATAGCATCATTAAAAAGAATGTAGCACTATTTAATGTTGGAACTGTGAATATCCCTAAGCTAATAATTTGCCTGTGTCTGAAAGATGTTATGTATTGCTGTTTCCTTCAGAAAGTTAAAATATCCTGCTGTGCCCCTGTGAGTTCCCTGAGGTTTTCTGGGGGCCCCTGGCATTCAGTGTGGGAAATGTGACCTTCACAGGCTCTAAGAAATTTTATGTAAACCCTAAGCTGTGTTCTCAGAGTAAATAGCATTCAGGGCAGGCACGGGCACCCTGATCAGTACAGATCTTTTCTTGAATCAGCTTCTCCCCACTCTATGGCACCGAGTTACCAAAATCTCTCCAAAGTCATTTCCATTCAGGCATACCTTGTGCTTCCCGTATACTGCATTTTTTACAAATTTGTGGCAGCCCTACATCAAGCAAGTCTATCAGTTCCATTTTTCCAAGATTTGTTCATATCATGTCTCTGTGTCACATTTCAGTAATTCTCACAATATTTCACAATATTTCATGATTATTGTATTGGTTATGTATTGGTTATGGTGATTTGTGATCGGTGATCAAAGCTCACTGAAAGCTCACAAGATGGTTTGCATTTTATATCAACAAAGTATTTTTAAATTAAGGTATATACATTGTCTTTGTAGACATAATACCATTGCACACTTAATAGGACTGTATAGTGTGTAAATGTGACTTTTACATGTACTGGGAAGCCAAAACCTTCATTTGACTCACTTTATTGCAGGATTTGCTTTATTGCAAGGGTCTGGAACCAAGCCCACAATGATCTTCAAAGTATAACCTGTATATACGTTGCACACTCATGAGCCTCCAGTGGGGCTCAATTAGTCCTATTGGATCAGGAGCCAAACTTGGCCTCAACTTGAGGTCCTCCATCAACTGATTGTGGTTTTCATTTTTCTGCCCCTCGATGCTGCAACTGCCCCTGAGACACCATCACTTGGGCTCTGACGGTCCTTCTCAGCCCTTAATTGTACCTTTGTCCTTGGGGGTTTTTGGCTGTCTGCTCCTGTAAGACTTCCTGTCTCTCAACTACCTACCCACCCGCATTGCTCTCTCAGTGACGAAGACCCACTTTGTTCATGCAGCTTTTCTCTGGATGCCGCTTACTCCAGGTCCTTGAGAATCTGAGCATGGACTTTGTTGCCAGACTGCCGGTGTGTTAATGTTGTCTCTGCAGGTATGAGTAGAATCAAATCACTGAACTTCCTATGCTGGTGTTTCCTTAGCTGCAAAATGGGCAGAATGTCACCTACCTCAGAGGGAGGTCAAATCGCCTCTTACTGGACACTGCTTAGATCAGTGTCTGACACAGAAGCATTTAGTGATTGTAGATCTGGTTATTATTGTTGTTTTCTTTATTTTAATGACAGATTATCCCATTTAACTCTTTGTTTTTCTGTAACTCCGGTGAAAGACCCTCCTCAAAGGCAAGTGCCACACCCAGGGTTTCAAATTTTGAAATTGAGCATAGCTGAGAAAAGAGTGCACTTTCATAGATTATTATAAAAAGGTCATGTAAACACATGCATTATATAATCAGCATTCTTAGAGTTTGATGCAAATGAAGTTCTCTAAACTGACTTTTCCCATATGGGTGCCAAAACTTTTAAAATAAAACAGTGGTACTCAATCTACTGGGAAGCTTTCTAAAATTCTCTTCTAAAGTATTTCTGGAATATTTTCCCAATACTTCTCTAAAATACTAGCTAAAATACTCATCTTCTCTCTTAAAGAGAGACTGCTAAATATAAATTAAATGAGTTTGACTCATTATTGCTAATACGAACATCCCTCACTGTGCAGTAATTCTGTTTTGGGACCTTCACACCTCTGTCCTGTCTGTCATTTCTCTTCTAATTGCAGAGGGAGAAGATCTAGAGTCTATGCACTGGATAGAATCACCTTCCAAGTAAGAAACTTGTTCACCAACACAATATTGAATGTGGTGGCCTTAGAAAGCTCATAATTGGGTTTAGTGAAGAATGGAAAAATAAGTTGAGCCAATGAGGTCACATATGAAGGCTGAAACAATAAAGTGCTAGTTACAGAGTAGGAGATTTGCAATAGCTCTTTCAAGTTATCACAGAATAGTAAAGCTTTATTTTCTTGTTTTGGACGTGTGTTCTGAAGACTTGATATTGCCAGTATGTGAACTATGTAATTCCTTACATTTACATTATGATGTCAGTGTAGTGACATCACATTACAGGTTGAGGTTGAGATTGGGGCCAGTAGTGAATGAAGAAGCCACTTGCACCCATGCACTGTTATTGTTCCATGTCATTGATCATTTGTTTGTTTCCAAATTTCATTTGAAGTGTGCTCACTTCGGCAGCACATATACCAAATTTCATTTGAAGAAAGGGTTCAGAAACTCTCTATCTACCTCCCAAAGATGAGCCACTGCTATAGAATTATGGGGTGGAAATCATGTTTTTGTTAAATACAGGGATTCAACATGTAGTATGGCTTTGTGCCTCAGGAAGTTGAACGTTCACAATGAATATTCATTCTTTGGGAGGACCTTTTTGCGTGCCTTAGGTAGCTGTCCGTGTGGAAGAGATCATTACAGCTCTGATCATTTTCCACATTAAGATGGCTGTATTACAGATCAGTTGACATCACTACCTTCATTAGATGCCTAAGAGCAGTTAACTTACAGCAAAAACGTAAGCCATGGTCTTGTGCATGGTGTCCACAATGACTTGTCCTCACTGTAGCCACCTGTGATGTTTAATTTTATGTGTCAACTTGGCTAGGCTATGGTACACAGTTGTTTTCAAACACCAGTCTAGGTGTTGGAGTGAAGGAATTTTTTTTTAGACCTGATAAGCATTTAATTCAATATACTTTGAGTAAGGTAGATTATCCTACATAATGTGTGTGACCCTCTTCCAAACAGTTGATGGTTTTAACAGAAAAGACTGAGGTCCCCAGAAAAGCAAGGAATTCTGCCTTAGACTGACTTTGGATCCTAGATGACAAAACAATGTCAACTTTTCTCTGGATCTCTCACCTGCCAGCCTACCCTGCAGGTTTTAGGCTTACCAGCCTGACAATTATGTGAGTCAGTTCCTTAAAATAAATAAAGACAGATAACAGATAGACACATAGATGATACACAGGTAGATACATAAATACCTAGATTTTCTATTGGCTCTTATTTCTCTGGGAGGGCCTGACTAATACAGACTAATACACAACCAAATCTAGCAGATAGCTGCTTCTAATCTAGCTTCTCCCTCTAGTTAAATGTAAATCTTCCTTTGCAAATATAGAAGCCTATAAACTGGTGTGTTGCAAATAGCTAGAAGATGAACAAGTGTTCAATATCTGACCTTACGCCATTCTCCCTGTTGGGGACACTCCATTCCAAAAGTACAGTGTGTTACTTAAAGTAAATCAAACAGTAACATTATAGAGGTACCTGGGTGGCTCAGTTGGTTAAGCGTCTGACTCTTGATCTCAGCTCAGGTCATGATCTCGTGGTTGGTGAGTTAGAGTCCTGCATCGGGCTCTGCGCAGACAGTGTCGAACCTGCTTGAGGTTCACTGTCTCGCTGCCCCTCCTTCACTCGCTTGCTCTCTCTTTCTCAAGATAAATAAGTAAACTTAAAACAAAACAAGGACAGTAACAATATACCTACAGGGCCCTCTAGGATCCTTAAGGATATTAACCCATCCTAGGACAAGGAGAAAAGCTCTTCTAATTTGCAATGTTAATGCCACTCTTATCACAGGTATAATGTAAAGGCTAATGGACACTTTAATGTTTATATGAAGAGAAAATCAGATCCTGCTAGAACAGATCTACTGTGGCTACGTGAAGAGGGTTCTACCAAAACATGGATGTTACAGGCTGAACTGTGTTTCCTCAAAATTTATATGTTGAAACTCTACTGCTAGGATCTCAGAATCTGACTTTATTTAGAGGTAGGGCCTTTAAAGAATTGATTAAGTAAAAATGAGTTGTTAGGGTGGGCTTAATCCAACATGGCTTATAAGAAGATGAGATCTGGACACACAGAGAAATATCAGGGTACACACACCCAGAGGAGATACCAGGTAAGAACACGGTGAGAAGACCATCTGCAAGCCAAAGAGAAAATCCTCAGAGGGTACCAAACCTGTGGACATCTTGATCTCAGGCGTCTAGCTTCTACAACAGTAAGAAAATACATTTTTGTTGCTTAAGCCAGCCATTCTGTGGTATTTTGTAATGGTGCCTTTAGCAAACTAATGTAACAGAAAATCAAAAGTCTCATTTAAAACTCTACTTCTATAGAGCATGAAATACTTCTCTTGTTGTTTTTTGTTTTTCACAAAGAGTTACAAACGTCCTTCTGATAGAATCCTGAGAATCTTTTCAAATGATGGAATATTTTGTTAGATGAATTTCAACTTTTCATTTTTAGATTGTATCTTCTTAGAGTAATGAGGAAGAACAGTGTGGAAAGAAAGTATGATGCCCTGTTCCAGAAAGTTTGAGGTCTCCTCCAGAAATAGCGTGTATGACATACAGGAGCAAATTGACCAAAGAAAGGTAGAGATTATGTGGTAGGGGAGGCGAGGTGAAAGAGACAATAAAAGTAAGAAGTTAAGATAAAGCTGGAGCAGGAAAGCAGTAATTCATACCCATTCTAAATCTATATGCCTATAAGCATTTGAAAAACTTCAAGTGGGTTGTTTTGTCTTGTGTCAGACCAACCATTGAGCCCATATTTCTTCTTCCCAAAGTATAAGCGTCAGTTTTGTTACAAATCTCCATACTATGCAAGTAAATGGTTGGGTGAATTTCATTTAATCGTTTAAGGGTTTATGCTGAAATTCTCTTCAGGCAGAGAAGTTCGAAGCATAAGGAGATGTCAAATTCTCCAGTGACTTCTGATGAATTCTTAGAGTGTGAAACTACTCCTCTCTGTTGTTTGTAGATAAGGACTTTTCAAAGTGGTCTGTGCATTTGAGAAATAAAGTGAATGGAAAATTTCTCTAAGTAGGACATATTTCTGATGACTAAGATTGGTACATTATGTCTACTCCAAACTAAGTCAATAATGGATTGTTCCCAGATAAGCACACAAAAATGAATTATATGTAACTTAGAGCTGAAATAGCAGATATAAATTAACTAATTTAGCTCACCATAGAACTGGTCCAAAGAAACAACAACAAAAAAAACTTTCTACAAGAACCAAAAAAAAAATCACTGACTAGGATAACATGACTTTCATCAAGTGATCACATTAAGGTCATTAATACTTGCAGGAAATGACTAACCCATTCAGAGTTTCTGTAAAACAACAAACGGTGTAGAATCTGAATTTTATCATGTCGCTTATCTTCCAAGCTTTTTTCTATGATCCAAGTGAAAAATTGACTACTCATTACGTGAGAGGAAAATCAAACTAGAGAATGTCATAAATTTATAGAAAGCTATATTGAAAAACACATCTTGAAAGTGACACAGGTATGATTGATGGGAAAAATCTCAAATTCGCTTGCAGACTGTATTCCATTAAAGATTGTTAAATCCTGTGATTTAGTTTTTAACAAAAGTGCTACTGTTTTTTTTAAGGTCTCAGAGAATAGGGGTTTAAACAGCAACTTTTCAAAGTTGAGGGAAACTGAATTCAAACCCAATTTTATCTGGCCTTGAGACCACCATGGGATGTCCCCTGGGGAACCCAAGACTGTGGGATCATGCATTTCTTTATGTGTTAAACTGTAATCATTTGCAAGTGCTAGAGCTTTTCAAAGTGCATTTAAAATTATAAAATGGAAGTGAAAAAGCACAGCCTTTGTCTTGTGAAAATGGCAGTTACAACTTATTTGAAACTATTTCACTCAGAGTGTCTAAGATGCTTGTTGACTGACGAGAAGAGAGGGAGCTGGATTTTTGGGGTGGAAAGCAGGCAGAGATGAAAACAAGTGCTCTGTCCAAGAGAAGGGCGCCCTCAGGAAATACTTCATGTTGTAAAAACGTTCCTAGGCCATCTCCTCGCATTGGCAGAGTTAGTGATCCAGAAGAGACCCATTCTCATGAATATAAAACAGAGAAGTCAGGGGACATGTCCAAATCCTTGTATCCTAGCTCTGTCTTCTTTATTGTACCTCTTGCTGGGTCACCCACACAAGTGGTTCCACATTCCTATGGCTCAATATTTACATTGTCAATGCAGACAGTATCTTGTCTAAATATTTTGTTGAGGAAAAGAAAATTGAGATAACATATAAGGAAGCCTGCTTAACATTAAAAAAAAAAAAAGAGGCTACTTCACTGCAGTATCTTATTGCTCTAATTTGTTATTGCTCTAAAAAATTTCCTTCATTTCCAGAAGATTTCTGGTCCTGTGGTTTCCAAACTTTTTCAATGCAAAATCTCTTTTATCAGATGAAGTTTTGTCCCAAATCCTGTTATGTAAGACCGTCCGTAAGTGGCTCTGTTTTGCAGGAAACAGGGGAGGAGGTCTACCCACCCAGTTCCCCACTTGGAAACATTGTCACATCTTTAGAACGTGGTCTGTGGAATGCGCTGGAAAGTAACTAACCTCCTCTTTCATTTTACAGACAAGGAACTTTAACTAGCTCTCCTGGCAGGAGGACTGGAGCCCACCCCCAACTGACCACATCCTGTGCTCTTTTTATTACACTCTCCCTTTTCTTAATTTCTTCTGGTTTCTTATTTCCTCGGGCACAATTGAGTTGGTTACCTTTGTGGGCCTGTTCACGTGCCTGGGGAGCCTGGGTTGGGTGCAGGGAGAAAGACGTGGTTTTTGGATGAAATTTCCACAAATAAGAAAGAAAAATGTAATGTGTGTCTCATACAGGCTCTTGGTTTCACTTCAACATATCCGAAGCTATTGAGGACTCCAAACACCTTTCATTCATAGAGGCTTTATTTCTTGTAGTAATGAATAAAATTTTATAATAGGAATTCAGTCATTTATTTAAAATCATGTTAACCATTACATAAAACATAACCAGCATATTTTTAAGAAAAATAACTATATCTTCCAAGTAAAAAATAGCCATGGTAGGCTTTAAAGTGTGAGAGTACTAAAGGGAAATGGCATCTTAGCATTATTATGAAAATAGTTTTCATGTAACAGAGCTCACAAAAGGATCTGTGGAAACTAAAAGATCTCTGTCGATGTTTCATGTGGTGAGGACTCTCCCTAGAAACTGATGTGAAGCTTGAATCAGAACTTACAAAGTCCAAAATGGTACTCGAAATCCCAGGTGGCCCAGTTGATCTGTACTGAGAAAGGGCATCTATGTTTGCGCCATTTACTTCAGACTGTGTAAAGAGAGTGAGGAGTAGATATAATAGAAAAATATCATTGCAAATAAATAAACACAAAGTAGGCCAAAGAGGTACAGTCTATTATCACCGCTCTACTTTCAAAGTGCAAGAGAAGATTGTTACCACAAGAAAATAAAACTAGCAGTGCGTCTTACTGAAAGGCTCCATATTCCTTGAACGTCTCAGTTTCCTAGACCAGGCCAAGTTGCTATGACTACAGCATGGAATTCTGTGGGCAGCTACAGAATGGATAAGACATCTACTTTATGCAGGGAGACACTGAACTCTTTAAAGGTTTTTGTAATTTGTTATAATACATAATCATTTTTATGTGCTCTGTGCCTCGTATGTAAAATTCAGTAAAATTCAAAATTGAGAGTGATCTGGGAATCTGTCCATGGGGACACAATAGACTGGACGCTATACATTCTGCCCTTTTCTTTCCTTTAAAAAACGGGGTCCGTGCTGAGCCGATCCACTGTCACCATTCTCTTAATGTTTCCAGCGTGCACTCCCCACATCCAGACTCTCAAAGCTTTATAGAGACAGGTGCCCACACAACAATCTAGAGAACTCTGTGCAGGGGCACACGTTGTGAACAACTCCGCCCAGGAATGCTGAATCCATCCCTACAAACACACGCGCGCGCACACACGGCGGACTTAGCCTCGCGAGGTTTTCATGTTTTGTGGAAAGAGCTCTTTCCAAAGTTTCACTCAGTTTAAGGGAACCACCATAATGCATTTAAAAAAAAATGTTTATTTATTTGTTTCTGAGAGCAGAGGAGGGACAGAAAGAGAAGGAGGGAGAGTATCCCAGGCAGGCTCTGTGCTGTCAACCTGAGTCAGGGCTCTATCTCAGGAACCCTGAGATCATGACCGCACTGAAATCAAGAGTCATACGCTTAATCGACTGAGCCACCCAGGAGCCTCAACCGCAATGCATTTTAAAATCAGAAACGTAGCCATACTTTTTTTCTGAGCTAATGGCTAAAAATGATACATATATGGAGTGACACTGTATTAGAAATTCAACTCATGCAACTCCAGGTAAGAAAAAAATCAATCTTATGAAACCACACAAACTTTTCAGCTTTTCCTTTACAAAGCACTGCAAAAAAATACATCTCCAATATACTACAAATAATACCTTGAGGGAAATAAAAATAAAGGAAGGAAGAAAGAAAAGTACGAGTGGGAGAAATTGCATACAGATAAAAACTTTAAAGATGATTGTTTCTCTTGCGTCTACCTTCCCTCTTTGTAAAATCCGCTTCAGCCAACAAAAGCAGGAATACTTTTCAAGTGGAAAGGTTATAAGAGAAGTATCTCAATGGTTACTTTTGAAGCTTCAAGCCTCCAATACTTATTTTTACAATTTGAATGTTATTGTGACAGATGCGACATTACCATTTGTAGAATCTGATGGAAGCACCAACAGTGAGTGGCGTGGTGCAAGTTCATGCGAACAGAATGTCCCCTCCCGAGGAACGCGTCCGGTGCACAGTGACACACACCAGAATACTGCTGGCATTTAGGGATTAGTGTAAATGGAAAAATGGTGAGGCAAGCAGGGAAAAAAAAATAGGTTAGGCAAATGTGTCCTAGAGAAATACTAGTCTGGAAAATTTACATTACTCTTTTCATTTTTCTAAACTAAAAATACATCGCATAGTTTTACTGGAAAAATGTGCATGCCTATTTTTAACAGGAGGCTGGTGTGCCACGTAAATGACCCATCGGGGAACGTAGATGAAAGGACTGGTTACAGAGTTAAAATGACCTCAGTGGAAACTGACACGACACAGAGGTGAGAATTTGCTGTGTTCTGTCATAGGTGCTCACTGATCACCAGCAGAGGGCTGTTCCCCTCCTGGCTAGTGCCGGAGACACGGCCCCAGAGTGGTCTTTGGGGGGGGGGGTCAGTATTTAAACAACTGAGAAAATCAGAGAGAATTGGTTAATGTTCTCTATCCAGAGGCAATTAGATCATGACTAGGATCTACTGTGGACCTAATTTTTCTCTACTTCCATTCTGTTTTCTTTTTATACACTATGTGTTCCTCTTCTGGCTCCAGAGAGCTTTTTTCTTCTTTTTCCCAAAGACTTTTAACAGCACCACCCCTCCCCTGAGTTGTGTGTCTGTGTGTATGTGGGGGGTGGGGGTGGGCACCTGTATTCTCTTTTCTTTTTCATGTATTACTTATGAACTATTGATCTTTTGTCTTGTAACTATTTATATGTTTCTGTTCCCGACTTGCAATAACTCTCCAGACTTCGCTGTTTCTATTGTGAAGCATGAAACTCACTTGCCCTTGAGTCACACAGGCACATTGCCTCAAGTCTGCACCAATATCTACCCTCTGGAGAATGGAATGCTTCTGGCGGGGATCCCCCCTCCCCAAGTAATTCTTGGCATAGCTGAAGGCTCTAGTTGGCTCTAAAAAAATAAATAAATAAATACTGTCGCCTGGGCTTCCTGGCAAGAGGCCTCTTTGAAAAGTGCACCCAAAAGAAACAAGCTTGCTCTGCTGATACTTTCTGGTTTCGTTGGTTTTAAACATCCCTCTCATAGCTCAGACAGAACAGCAAAAGGGCTACTTTGGGAAGTAGCAGACACTCTTTATCTTGTACTGTCTTCTATCTGGGCACTGCTTATAAAATAGCACAGAAATTTATAAAGTGCTATAACATTTGAGTTATTTTTAATCCACTGTTAGGTTGTGAGCAATAAAAATAGAGGCAGTGATGAGGCAGTGGTCAATAAAACGGTATTTCACTGCTATAGGAGGAGCCTGTGTAAACCTTCATCCAAAGTCACTGTTGGTAACTCTGGGGAACCTGCAACAAAGGACATCAAGGTAACTCCTGCTTTTATAGATTTTATATGTAATAACCCTTCAGTAATAAAAATTAGGATCTAAAAAATAAAAATAAAAATTACGATATCATTTGAGGATATCTCATAAGTATGCAACATTATAAACGGTGTAGAAAAGGGAGAAAAACCATCTGAAAGCTACTACCGCCATAATTTGAATTTATTCCCTAACATGGTGAGCAAACTATTCCTTAGCTTGTTTTTTTTCACTTAATGTAGCCCCAGAAATATCTTCTATGCTTCTATGAAGCCTTTTTAATTGTCCTGTTTAATAGTAGCACTGATTTTTTTCTCACTTCGGTGATAAGATTCCTTTTATTTTTACTCTATTTCTGAGTTACCCTTGTTAATATAGAATTAGGAGTTCTTTATAATTTGATGCATCAAGCAGAGAAAAATTATTATTTTATTCAGTCTATGGCTTTGGTGAAGACATAGAAGCACATGTAAAACAAACAAGCAAACAAAAGACAAAGGCAATGAGCACCAAGGGATTTATTTTCAGTGGTGTGTCCACCACCGCAGAATCTCTTCCTGATGTCTCAAGATGACAACACCACACTGGCCCATCTCTGGGAGATGATTATAAAGATCCCCAACCTCTAAGAGAGAGGCAAGAAATAACCTTGGGTTAGTCCTATATTTTTTTTTCTGTTTAGAGAGAGAAAGAGACCATGCATATAGAAAGCAGGGGAAAGGAGCAAAGGCAAAGAGAGAAAGAGAGAGAGAGAGAGGAGAAAGAGAATGTTAAGTAGGCTCAGTCAACACAGGGCTCAATCCCATGACCCTGGGATCATGACTTGAACTAAAATCAAGAGTTGGACACTCAACTAACTGAGCCACTCAGGTGCCCCAGCCCTAGAGTTAACAAAGACTGACATGTGTGAAGGAAGATGAAGGAGGCACAGTGTACACATGCTCATCTTTCAAAACATCCTTAATTTTGAACCAAGATGCTTGAAGTACATCACTTCATTAATATTTCAGTAGAGGTCATTTCTGTTGCTGACCTTGAAATGCTTCCTGGTCTGTTAGGAGACTTGGCAACATGGCTCAACCAGTACCCTCAGACAGTCCAGCTCAAGGCATCTGCCATCACCCACACAGGGTTGCAGTGTGACCGTTTTCCTGAGAGTGACACAAGGTCCCCTTCCCCCTCCTCCTCAACATAAACTGAGATGAATGCAGACACATTGCCGAGAGCACTGGTGCTAACGGCTGGAGTAAGTAAATGAGATCGTCTGTAGTTATTGTAGCCAAATTGTGTACTGGAATTGAGGACAATCGGGAACATTTTCAAGTCTAAAACACAGTCAAGAATTCCTTCTCTAAAACCATAGTTCAAAGAATTTCTCCTCTTGCACTATAGAACAATATTAATTTTAGGTGTACGAAAGAGTGAAAAGTAAAAAAAAAAAAAGACAATGACATAAAGCCTTAAGATTTTAAAAGAAAATATCTACAAATATTTACCTACAAATATCTACAAATGTTTATCTCATATTTGGATAGAGAAAGACTTTGTAAGCTTTATGTAAGGAAAACTTCACATGAAAAACTACCATATGGATTTGATGACCTAAATAATAAAATTTCTATATGTCAACATTATAAACAAAATCAAGTCCATCAAAATATGGGAAAAGATCTGCAACCAGTATGACATTGTTCATAATGTTAAACTGTAAATAGCAATGAGAATTTGATCGTTGAATACGTAGAAATCATAAACAGAACATTTATGGAAGAATAAAAACAAAAACCTGACAAAAACTGGGGAAGTGGACTTCTACTTCCTAAGAGATGAGGTAGGCTGCTTTTTCCTATTCCTCCACTATGTACAGCTGCAAACCTTGACATTCTGTGTAAAACAAACACAAGAAGCCTATGGAACATGGAGAGGAGGCAGCTAAAATGGATTATGACTTGGGGATTCAAGGGACAAAATAGTGGTGAGCTCCCTGGGGGATTTTTTTCCTAGTATATTCTAGACTTGGATCCGAGGACGCCAGCCACCCCCATGTGTCAACAGATACAAACAAAGCCCCCAAAACAGGTATCTCTAACCAAAGGACCAGAAAATGGACAGCTTTGCCAAGAGAAGTTTAGGACAATAATCACTCTATTATATCTAAGCACCACAGAAAACAAAACAGGCATACAAAACCAACCAACCAACCAACCAACCAACCAACCAACCAACCAACCAAAAAAACCCCACAACTGGCTTCACTCTTGCCCACACCACAAGGCCCAGTGGTTTTCTCACTGTCCAGTGGTAATGAGGGCAACCTCCTTCTGTGGTTTTAGTGGAGGTCATGCAGGGAGCAAGTTACAGGGCGCTCCGACTCCTGCTGACCAGGGAGAAATGCATGGGGATCTGTGGGGAACCATAACTCCCATTTCTACCCAGCTGTCAGGAGGGGTCCACTTGGTCAGAAATCTACAGAGGCTGAGTAGTGAACCTAGATTTCTACCCCACTGGGCAGTAAGGAGATGGCAGTCCAATATTTTTATCACAGTCTCAAGGGAGCCAGGACCTAACGATGTTTAAACCACAGCAGTAACCTCAGTGATAAGATCACTTATATTGATCCCTTATGCCGGCTTAACTCCTTAAAGCAGTTTCTTCCTCCTTACTGTTAAGGCGAGAGTTGGTGGATAAACTAGAATAAAAGGCAATCATCTAAGAAGTTGGAAAATTTTATCACGCAAATTTCTTGATGAGGAAGCTGAAATATAGCGGCATGGGTAGCCCGTGAAAAGCCAGTGAAGGAACCCCAGGGGGAGAGCTCCGAAAGAACGGAAGACCTTGTTTTTAAAAAAAAAAAATTTTAATGTGTGTTTATTTTTGAGAGAGAGAGACTGCAAGCATGGGAGGGGCAGAGCGAGAGGGAGACACAGAATCTGAAGCAGGCTTCAGGCTCTGAGCTGTCAGCACAGAGCCCAACATGGGGCTTGAACTCACTGACCATGAGATCATGGCCTGAGCCGAAGTTGGAGGCTTCACCGGCTGAGCCACCCAGGCGCCCCAGAACTGAACAACTTGCTAATGCTGAGGGAGAAATCATTGGTGATTCAATGTAGTAGTGCCCCAATGTGTGTGTGGTAAAATGAGGAAATGGCTGAGCTCCATCTCTTATCCCTAAACATGGAGGTCGCAGAAATAGCACACATCGAGAACCAGGAGGTGAAGGTGACCTGTCCACATGAGCAATCTACACTTAGGTTTTGAATTTCCACAAGATACTGACGACCTAGGAATTTAAGCGAATTATATCTAAAGTTCAAGGAGTTAAGGCAGTAATAAAATAATTATAAAAATCCTTTCAAAGCCAGCGGTATACAGAAGCTATGTGCTTCAGAGATCCAAGCGATCACAGGTAATGGCTCAGATGTTGCTTCCAGCATATGGGGCTATACCTATATATTAGTATACTTAGCAAAGGTTCCAGACCAGCACGGTTGTAAAAACACAGCTTCCTCTTACTCTGCAGTCTTCTTTTCTCATTTTTGAATAATTCTCGATGTAGATGACATTTTTTTGTGGAGTTTTAGACAATTGGCACATCGTGGCCATCTGGCAGCCGGTGAGGAGGCACACCTCTGACATTGTAAGGTGATGCATCAGCGGTTAAAAACAAAACAAAAGGTGGTTGATGTTTATTCTAATGGAGCAGCATAGCCCCTGAGGTTCTTAACTCATCAGTATTCATGAAGGCGTCTTCACACTGAAGCCTCCACTGTCACTGAAAATCAGTTTTAACTAAAACAGTATTTCGGCAACTGTTGCTTTTTGTGACAAAAATAAACAACAGATAAACAAGAAAGGTAAAAATCAAGTGATCTTAAATGCTTGCTTTGTTTTTGAATTGGGCATATCAGGGATGTCAAATTTGGTGGTGGTGGGGGGTCCTTGCAGTTTCCTCGCTTGAAATGCGTTCAATGATTTTGCAGGATAAATCCAAACTCTTTAGTTTGGACATGAGGCCTTTTGTCGTCTAGAACTGATCACTTTTTAATTTGATTTCTATAAATCTTATAATCTAAGTCACCTTATATCCCACCCTTGAAAAAACACTTAGTAGGTCCCTTCTCCTTGCTCTCTCTTTATCTCTATCCTGTGGTTTCCAACTCTTGGAAAGCACATTACCTGCTGTTCACCTGAAAATTCCTCCTTTAAAACTCAATTTCCCTAAACTCTCAAAACATGCCAAGCAATTCTTTTTGTGTTGATGTGCATGTCCATCTTACCATCCTTAAGGTATATATCATAAACATCTGTACACCTGTTTGTCTCCCCCCAACTAATTTGTTTGTTCATTCAACAAATACCGAGCAATAAATATGTGTGAGGCTCTGTTCTGAGCAGAGGGAAGATAGCAGTTGTGTTCATCATCAGGGTCTAAAATAGAAAGCACTTTGAGTATTTACAACAGAAGCGATTTAATTCAGGGTATTGGTTACTTGGGTGGTAGAGAGACAAGAATCCAAACAGGGTATGGGGAAGCAGTCCAGAAGTTAATAATACCAGGAAGGCACCATACTAGGACTGGAGAGGCTAAAAGAGGGAGAGACCTACAAGAGCCCTGGGCCCTTGGGTGGGTGGGGGGAGGAGGGTTCAAAGGTCACCTTTCAGTAACTAGAACCACACAAGCCTGGCCTGCAGGAGCTCTCTGGAGCCTGGGGGGAGAGACAGCTTCTGCTAGAGAGGCCACCAGAGGAACAAATGGAAGGAGAAATTCCTGTCTTCTCCCTTCTGTTCTCCAGTCTCCTGCTAGTGCTTCAGTGCCGTTGTCAAGACCATCTGGAAGCCAGTCAAAGCAGGAGCATGAGAAATCTAGGAGGTTTGGCTCTCACTGTGACACAGAGCCAAGCAGTGGAAGGGTGCAGAATGAATCTGAAGGCAAAAAATGCCTAGGATTGGCACAGCAGCGAACAAAGTAAAAAAATTTTTTTCTGCCCTCATGAGTATAGGAGCATTTCATTCTATTTCACCTTTGCATTCCCAACTCTTTGCATAGGGATTGTATGTAAAACATGGCCAACATGCATCTTCGATGCCTTCATTGATGAGTAAAAGGTCATATAGATAAATAATCTTTTTAATCTCACAGTTCCCTCCACAAGTCTGACAAACTGCTCCATGAGAAAATACTTTGGATGGCAGACTAATCTGATTATCAAATAGAGTATAGCTTCCACTTCCCACAGAGGTATCTAGGAGTCTTATATACATATTGGGTTTTCTGTGATGTTTTGCTTTGGACCTCATAAGTCTGATATCATTCCAAGACTTCATAGTCCAAAGGATGATGAAGGCCACTGCACCCTAGGCAATATGAGTTGGTGACAATTTCTAGGTTTTATTCTGCTGCATTTTGCAGAACATAGCCTGTTCCAACAGCCCCTCTTGCAGATGCTCATTCAACATTCTGTGAGCAGAGCATTGGATTTGCCTTCGGCAGCCTGGGCAGAAGATAGGGCACTGGAATTGATCTCAAGGCCTTCTGGAGCAGACATTCCCAGGATTCTGCTGAACTTGTTGGCAAAACTCTCTAAGTGCTGTGAGTTGCATTTATATTAGCAGCTGTTCTTTTCATTCCTATAAGGTCCTCTCACTGGCTAAGGTCTTTTTCTGGACCATTATAAATGCCAAAGTTAGTTCAAAAGGCATGGATATAAACTGTCCATAAACATCGCATAAAAGTGATTCAGCACAGCAAACATTTTGGCATGTTAATTCCATGCTCGGCACTGTGCGGATCCGAGAGAGGGCGCCAAAATCCCAGGGCAGGTAAGAGTGTGAAGTCAAGTTGGATGGCCTTGGTTCCAGCATTCAGTGAATATGTGACCTTGGCCAAATCCCTGTGCCCTTTTGCCTCCATGTTCTAAAATGTAAAATGGGATAATAATGGGATCAACCACAAAGACTATTGTAAGTGTTGAGAACGATGCCTTGTACATAGCATTAATAATCATCACGATCATCCTTATTGATGAGGACCTCGCAGACTGTGTAGTCTTTCAGGGCAAGGGCTGAGGTGACCATGTTTTGTATCCACCCACCCAGTGCCCGGCAGACAACCTGGAGCACAGTTAACCACTTACTTTTTTGTTTGTTTGTTTGTTTTTGAGTGCTACTCAATCCTGAAATCCTTCAAGTTGCTTATTACGTCCTATTAGAAAATGCCCTAATTTCAGTCCTGATTCATTTGATGGGGGAAAGTCTGTACCTTATGTACCACCTCAGCCTCTAGGGTATCTCCTGGCTCTCTGGCTCTGTCTACCCTCAGTTTGCATTTCAGGATTATTGGAGTTTAGAGGGAGAGTGGGGAAGATAAGAAAAGCAAATAGAGATGAGAAAGGCAAGGTAAAAGGAGAGGGGGCCAAAATAAGACACAGCTCCAAGCACCAAAGGGATAAAATTCATGGAAAACTATTCCCTTCCCTCCCCCTGCTCGCTCACTCTGTTTCATTCTCGTGTGGCCCTCGTGCAGCCCCCCTTACTTAGAAGGCCTGTCTCCTTCTTCCTCTACTCACCCGAATCCTTCCAAGGGTGGTTTCTACCGGGCCCACCGGAGTATTTTCATCACAGGACAGACTTCCCTGGTAGGTGTGAGAGGTGTTGCTAGAGGCCCCAAGGCAATCTTGCTGCTTTCACTCATGAATTAGTTTCTACACTTTTTACGAAGGCACACTGAGTGCCTACTCTGTAGCAGGCGCTAGACTAGAGCTGATGAGACAGATGAATACCATCAGGGCCTCACCCTCAGAAGACATAAAGAGACATCAGTGTGAATGAATACACTGGGGAGAGAACTTTAGACAGAAGGACACATGGGTGCTGGGAAGTCAAAGAAGTAGGAGTGACTAAGTAATATTATATAGGACTTTTCTTGGCTACATATCCAGTCTTTCTCAAACCTCATTCTCTTCTCGCAACACTCAATTATCTTGGTTAATTATATTCAATAATTGTTTATTGAGTATTTGCTATATGTTAAACATCGCAGAAATCTAAAGTATACATGATAGTTCCTTTCTTCTTGGGTCTTTACAAAATATTAAGGAGACCAAACCAAACAAAAAACAAAACAAAACAAAAACCCTCACGACATACCTCTAACCAATACAGTGTGGAAGGAGTTCATGAAGGAAAGAGGGGTTAGCTTGGGCTTATAGATAACAGATTGGGGATTGGTACCTAAGACTTTCTGAGCAAGGATGGAAACTTGGGGCCTGAGAACAGACAGGCTCATGGTGGGCTGAAAGCACATGAGAAAAAGAATGGCTGAATTCAGAGTGCTGGGATAGTGGGTGATAAATTTGGATTGATGGGAATAGTCAAATTATGCAGAGCCTAGAAATCCCAGGGTGAAAAAGCCTAATTAGTTAGAGTCTCCACTATGTCTCCTGCGCTGAGGACCCCATTCTGCACTTTCTGGGAAAACAGAGGGCTAATGAATGAATTACAGGTTTGCTACCCACCCCCCAATTGAACACACTAGATAGTTCTGTTGCGAAGAGCAATTGGTATCTGATAGCCTGGACTTAATATTTAACTTCTTGCCTTTGCCACCTTTATTAAATGTCAGTCCCTGTCACTGCCTTTAAATCTTTTCACTTTGATCTCTCTGTTGTTGTGCGGTCTGCTGGTGGTTACGTGGAAAATGGTGGTTACCTAGGTTCCTATATTGTGGTCACGTTGCTCACCTTTTGTCTGCAAGAATTAAGAGGATGACAGCTTGTCAGCAATGTCACAACCCAGTGTGGGCCAACCTTTCACCTTCTCACCTTCGAGACTGACGTTTCTGAAAATATGTCAACACACATGGCTTGGAGTATGCTTATGGACTTGTGGGTAAAAGAGCAGCTGCAATCAGGCTGAAGAAAGCACTTGCATAGATAAATAAATGAAAAATAGATAAATATTATATGTATAATATATATTTATAATAATATAATTTATAATTATAAATATTATACATATATTGACCTGAACAACCAGACAACTTGAAAGAAGTGATGG
Organism: Crocuta crocuta; assembly: GCF_008692635.1. Lineage (NCBI taxonomy): Eukaryota > Metazoa > Chordata > Mammalia > Carnivora > Hyaenidae > Crocuta > Crocuta crocuta. The sequence goes on from NW_027528006.1 coordinate 1,159,633, forward strand.
TGGCATTGGTATAAGCAAAAGCTAACTAAGCAAACATTTAAACCAGTTGAATATTATTTGTAAAAAGTAGCATGGGAAATAAGAGTCAGGATTGGGGCGCCTGGGTGGCTTAGTTGGTTAAGCGTCCGACTTTCGCTAAGGTCATGATCTCGCGGTTCGTGGGTTCGAGCCCCGCGTCAGGCTCTGTGCTGACAGCTCAGAGCCTGGAGCCTGTTTCAGATTCTGTGTCTCCCTCTCTCTCTGACCCTCCCCTGCTCACGCTGTCTCTCTCTCTCCTAGAAATTAAAAAAAAAGAAAAAGAGTCAGGATTAACATGAGGCGTCTAGCTAGGCTGAGAAATAAATTTCTCTTGATACTCTTCTTGGGATCAGAGGGCTCCAAGACTATTACCCCACTTTCCCTGTTGCTTTTGACCTGGGTTCCTTTGCTCTGTAGGCTGTGGAAGGAATGAAAGGCAGCTCCTTACCTTCCCTCCTGGCGCCCAGCTCCTCAACCCACATCCATAGAGGAAAATGCATGGCTAATTTTTCCAGATTCTCTGAGGGCTTTTCCAGTTAGGAAAGAGGACTTTAGCTTATTTGGGATCCCTTCCCAACCCTCTTTCTTTTTGCTCATAGAAAAAAACAAGTAGTCTGAAGGATACTCAAAGGAATAAAGTAGCTTCATTTAATAATGGCAAAGGAAATTTCGCTCTTTGTGTGTCTCCTGGGAATTTCATAGATGAAGCCAAAACACTTTGGAAATTTATCCCTGCAGAGAATGAGAGGAGAGGCCAGCAGAGCTTGGAGGCTACAGTTCAGAGGGAAGGAGAGTCCTAAGGGCTTACCCTCCCTTTTGTTTCATTTCTCTAGCCAACCACCACCCTAATCCTGACCTGGCCTGGCCAGGCTTTGACGCAAGAAACAGGTTGTGAGGAAAGTATCAAGATAGCTGTGTTTCCAAGACAGAATAGGAAACAGAGAACTAGGATTCCCAAGTTGAGGTTCAACTATTTCCTTTTTCCTAGAGGGGATTTCTAGTTGCTCTGGGCACAAATAGCATCTTGTTGTTGTGAATTTGCAAAACAAGACTTAGACATAATTAAGTTACCCTCAGTTCGAGGTTTGGTGCCATTGGGATGGACACGCAGAAACCACTTAAGGAAGTGTCCATAGCANCGGGATTTCTAGTTGCTCTGGGCACAAATAGCATCTTGTTGTGAATTTGCAAAACAAGACTTAGACATAATTAATTTACCCTCAGTTCGAGGTTTGGTGCCATTGGGATGGACACGCAGAAACCACTTAAGGAAGTGTCCATAGCATACAGTAACACTGCTCTACCCGCAGAATCTTCAAATTGTAAGTCTTTGTTCATTCAAAAATATTTGCTAGCATATTCGGGTCTTGGGGGATACCAAAAAAAAAACAAAAAACCCAAACAGGTTTTTTATCTGGAGGGGCTTCCAGTCCAGTGGAAGAAATGAGGCACGGCTGCCGTTCCTAATTACAGCAGAATATGACAAGAAATGTTCACAGTAATGGCTGTAACATTACATAGAAGAAAAAAGATTGATTACTAAATAGACTTCAGGGAAGAGGTAGGATTTCCTTGGAAATGTTTTTTTTTTTAAGTTTACTTATTTACTTTGAGAGAGGGGGGCAGAGAGAGAGGAGAGAGAAATCCAAGCACTGTCAGTGCAGAGTCCAGTTGGGGGCTCGAACCCATGAACCGTGAGATAATGACCTGAGCCCAAACCAAGAGTTGGACACTTAACCAACTGAGGCACCCAGGTACCCCTCCTTTGAGATTTTTAAAGATTAAAACCAACTGATCTGACAGTGGTAATGGATAGAAGGATTTGAATCACAGGGAAATGGGGGTGAGGAAAGACCTAGAATTAACAAAGTCCAAGGTGTGCTGGATTCAGGGACGAATGGGGAGCCTGGTTTGGTTGGAAATAAAAGTCCTGTGAAGTGGTACATCTATACAGATCAGAACCTGTTCAGTTCTTCATACAGAGCTTGGATGGTGTGTTAGAATGTGTGGTCCATGCAGTAATGAGAAACCACATTTTCTGAGCAGGACAGACCCTTGGCGAGGAGGTTTGTAAGAGTCGGTGAGAGGTTTCCTTCCATGCACCCACCTGTCACATCGTGCAGCCTCCTGGACTGTAATTGCCCCTGTCTATACTCTCTTAGTGACTATGGACTTTCAAGGCAGGAACCACTTCTTGAACAAGCCTCTGGAGAACGTGTTTCAGAAGCTGGTATATACAATGGGCTAAAACATAAAACGTTTTCAACAGATAAATGAAAATATTAACTCTGACAAATATTGAAGCTTTCCGGGGGAGTGGAGATATTTTGGATGGAGATCTGACAGTTCTTGGAGACTGAGTGGATGTAGTGGGCAAGGGAAATTGTTTTCAACGTGGTCGCTTTGGGAATGGAGGTTCCTTAAACAGAAATAAGGTAGTCAGTGAGCCATAAGCACTGCTATTTCGATGGGAAAATGTGCTGGTGCCCTCTTCCAAATCCTCATTCTTAGAATTATGCAAGCTGAAATAGCATTCCTGATCCCTGTAAACAGATGTCACTCAGACAATATTATAAACAAAAACCACTGTTTATGAAAGTTATTATGTGCTTACACACTTTTTAAAAACTTCTGTACACTAATTTTAAAATGCTATTTAATTACAAGGTTTTATAAAATTAAACACTGAATGTTTACTATATTAAAGTTATGAAATTAACATAACATTAGCCAGGAAAGACTAATGGTGGTGGTAGGTAGAGTACGATGTTCAGGAATGCAATTTTATACATAAAAAGCACCCGAAACAGTGTTAACTATGTCAGTGCTCCAGGAAAGCTATAAAGCATTGCAGGAATTTGGAGCAGGGACACATCATTTATGGCTGGGTGATCCAGAAAGTATTCATGTACTTGAGGGTACATGAGTTTGGCCTTGAATTATGGATAGATTTACAATAGGCATATACACAGGGAAAAAGATTCCAAATAATAATAAATTGCAGAAAGCTACACTGCTCTATGACTGTTGGAGCTCAGCACTAGAATATTGATTATGCTGTTACCTACAACTATTAGGAAATACGTATCCCATAAGTTAACCCAGAAATGCATAAAGAATAGGAATGTTCCCAATTATACAGCTACAAAAATTTAGTTAGATGTCACAGAGTAGTAAGTATAATAAAATTCAGGTTCGTTACAATTTATACCATGTTAGAGGCAAGCAATTCCTTTAAAAGGAACCTTATTTCACCGATGACTTATAATTATAGATGTACTTAATTCCATCACTAATTTATTTTTATTGGTAATGAGGATTAGTACTTTAGCTTAAAGTATCTCTCTTCCATGTATGTCAAGTAGTTAATGACCTGTAAATGAACTCTTAAATATGCTAAAGAAGCTCATTATTTAAGGTAATTATTTAGCAAAGCAATGATCCTTTGATTATGCAAATTACTGGATTAAATTATAAATCTGTAAGTATCCAGTCCTACGTTTCATTCTGGGGCCTCTAAGTCACCTTCCGATCCAGGTATTGCTAGGTCCAAGGGTCCTGTCAAGGGTGACAAGAGAGAGTAGATGCTAGCAACATCCAGGGATTTCTAGATTTTCTTCAGCTGAGTTGGACTGGAGCCAATGATGACGATAGCGATGATGGTGATGATGGCTGTGGCTTGTTCTATTCCTCCTGCTGAGTAGCTGTTTAGACTTATGAATATATTATGTGCCAAGTATAAGACATATTCTAAAGATTTTTGGCTTTAATGTCACTTTTTTTGAAGACCATCTTCATCAGAAAGACATTTGTAAATTAGTTTTTATGTACATGCTAAGGTACCGAAAATAATCTGTGCCTGGCAGCACACAAGGAAGAAGGGTGACCAGGGGGGAGAAAGAAGCAGGCAGTCAATAAACCTTTTCATTGTGTGCTATGTGAGATAGATGAGCTCTGGTCAGATACTCTGAGGTTTAGAAGAATCATCTGGTCCAGTCTGGGAGTAAAAGGTCTTGAAAGAAGTGAAAAGAGATTGAAGGCTTGGAGATGGGGAGTGGGACCCCGTCTTAGGCAGAGAGAGAGCGTGTAAGACGAAGTGAGGAGCAATGGGCTGTTCTCTGGACTGTATATCATTCAGTGTGGCTCCAGTGCTGAGTATAAGGATTGCAGGGGTGGTGGTGAAAAATGAGGCTGGAGAGGGGATAAAGAGAAGGGGCCAGAAGTTTTATTTTAAGTGATATGTTAGGAGACATTGAAATATTTTAAGTAAGGGGCTTAGAAAATCAGGTGAGCATTTTAGAAAGATCACTTTAACTTGAGCATTAGGAAAGGGGGTCAAGCCTGTCCTAATATCTAGCAGCCTATTTAGTGGGGATCTAAGGGCAGGAGGGTCTGATGTGTCCTGAGTTAACCCTTTAGTTGCTTTCTCCAGACATGTGCAACTGGAGTCAGTGTCTATTTATTAACATACACAAGTATTCAGTATCTTAGCAATCATAAGGCTGTACTCATGTGTGCTAGCTGAGTATTTGTTCTGGGCAGAAGGCACCAAACTCAGTCAAGGAGAGCCACTGGAGGTTACTGATATAACCCACATAAAAGTTAACAAAGGAAGTCAAAGGACAGATCAAGATACTTGAATGCACTCAAGACATTTACAAAGAGAAATTAAATGGCTGGGCTATTAATCGGTGGGGATTGAGTAAAAGGGAGGGTAACAGGAAATGAATTGTCTTCTGGCTTGAGAAAACAGGTGGATGGGGTGAACATTCACTGGTCACCAGGAGAGGAAAACAGCTGGGGGGGGACGGGGGGAAGGGACACCAGTGAGTTACTCTGGAACACTGAGAAAGAGATATTTGTTTAGCATCATGAATTTGAAGCCCAGGAGAGAGAGAGGAGCAAGAGCTGCAATTTAGGAATCATCATTACAGGTGGGAGTTGGATCCATTCACGATGGACAGTGTCTTCCAAGTGGAACACACAGAGTAAGGTACCATCATCTTGGGCAGTGAGTTTTAAGTGTTCCCTAGGATATAGTGCTCTGTACACACACACACACACACACACACACACACACACACACACACACACACAAGTTGACAACATGCACACAACTTAATGGACAGGAAATGACATATCATGTCAAACCAGATAGGAGATTTATTAACCTACTGCAACCACGGTCTTACCAATCTCAGTGTTTATAGGTTTCATAGATGAAGGGTGAAGTGCATTCATAAACATGCCCCCTTGTGGATCAGAACATCCTCCCCACCCCCCACTCTTCTTCACATGCAGAGTATGTGTTTATAGACTTGATGTAGAGAGACACTGTCTTCAGTTAGCCCTTTTCTCTTTCCCCACTACTAAAGGGAATAGGAGAATCTTGTTATCTCCAATAAAAATTTCAGAGGAAAATTATTCTCAACTTATATTAAGGTATGCTAACATGAAAACTGGACCTCTTATTTATCAATTTACTGTCTTTCCCCCTAAATCCTACCCATTCTTTTTTCTCAGTTCTTCCTCTCAGGCCCTTGTGCCTGTGAGAATTACTAAAACCAATTTAAAGCTTCTTGCTTTCTCCCTCTCTCAGAAATCCTTCCAAATATGGCTGCCAGCATACTTCCAAAACCCCACCTCCATGATGTCACTCACCCAGAACTGACAATGACTTTTCCATTTGCAATTACATCAAGTGCAGACTTCTTTCCCTCCAGGCTCTCTAGGAGAGAAGCACACCTCACCTATGAATGGTTTTAATGTTTTCCTGGTAGAGCTCTTTAAGGCAATCAGACCTAATCTTCATGGACTCACCCCCCTTGTCTAGTGAAATTCATACACTTGTTTTCTGTTTTGTTGAGTTGGGATCTCAGAAATAATAAACAAGGTTGATTAGAAAGAGCATAGAGATGAAGACTCAGAAACTCTGACCCTAGGTTTGGAGCCTGGTGACCTTTTTGATAAGCTATTGAATTTCTTATGTATAAGAGACAAAGAAATCTGCTAACACATTTCGGTTATTCCAAAGGGTAACTGAGACAATCTATGAGGATGTGCTTTCTAAATTATAAAGTGCTAAAAAGCAAATCCTATGTGATCAAGATTTCTCTTATCTGAAATTCAAGAATACATGATTTTTAAACTATGTACATGTTTGATAGCTTTGAAAATTTCAGTGTTCTTAGGTACAAGTTAGAAGTCACTACTATTTGATATCATTAAAAAGAGAGACTTGGAGGTTGGGAACAGACATAGAGGCCAAATAAACACTCAACAAATTCTCAGGGATCCTCAACATCTTTCCAAAGGAGCAGGCTTAAAAGGGCTTTAAGTTAACCTAGGATGTAGAAATACACTCTTGCCAACTATATTCCTGCGACGAGGAATGCAGGTAAGTGTCAGAGGGAATGAAAGCTCCAGAAGGAAGACTGAGCCATGAAGTCACAAAGATACTATCAAAAATTTGGGTGAAAAATCAAAACCTAAAAATTCAAAACATTAAGTGCTTTCTAATATATGTATTAACCACAACAAAGAAGAAACAGATATACAAGTAAATTATTATAACTTTGTTACAAAAAGATTACAAAAAAGTATCTGGTAAATAAGGAAACAGAAATTAGTAATACACTACTCATACTCATAAATACTAATTCAATGATTCAAAATGTCACTTGCATTGCAGTTTTTAGTTCAATGGGTTCAAAAGTATTTAGGAATTTCTGTAGGTTCACTCGAGGCCCTTGCGTCTGGAAGCCTACCTTCCTTCATAGGCCAGTGTTGCTCTTCTTTTTGTTTTAAAGGCCTTGGCCTCAGGGTGGAGAAGGCCTATGGGATATTGAGGGTCCAGCTAACACCATGAATATTCCATGGATGATGTACTTCATCTCTTCTTCTAAGTGGTGCTTGCATTTTGGTCTTTTCCACTTAACAGTGTTGTTTTTATATGATTGGTGAATTATTTCCAAACATGTTTTTGCTTTTCTCAAACATTGAAGGCTCCTTAAGGCCAACACAAAATCTAATGCTCTCGATTCCCTATAAGAATTTTGTGCTTGTAAATATGCATTGCAGACTCTTAACAAGAATTTCTAGAGTAACTGAAATCAACGGAAGTTTGCTCTCCATCGTTTCTCAGTTATAAGTGTAACGGGAGTAAAAAATTATTCTATTTCTTATGAGAATGTAAATGTAGTTCCTCATATTTACTATTAATGTGTTTAGACAACCTAATTTGTTTATGGACTAATGTCTTATTCAGTTAATGTCTGTTATAAAAAGCAGTGGTTTAAAAATCATTTTCCAATTACGAATCGTCAGATTAGAAAATTCAAGATGGTTTGCGTGAAGTGATCCTTTTGACAGTATGCCACGGTGTTGTGTACAGAGCATACATACAAAACATACAAAAAAATCTCTTGTTTCAATCCTGTGTTTCTTGACAGAACTTGAATTTAACATGACCAATTAAATCTATCATGACTATTTGGGGCAAATACTGGCAAGATGGGTTTTTTTCTTTTATTCCCTCTTATTTTAAAAGTATTCTACAAATGAAAAGGGCAACATCATTTTTAGAGTTTGGTGAGAACTTCAAATATCTAGTCCCCAAAAGCAAGATTCATCATGAGGAGTATCTAAGGCCTAGGCGAGTTTTCAAAATAGTGCCCACATATACCGTACTTGTTGAACAAATTCAGATTTATTGAAAGTAAACATTTACATTGGCTACAATGTTAGAACTATTACAAAGCTGGATAAAAGAGGCTTAAGTAGCAATAGAAAGCAAGTGCAATAAAAAGTGAATAGAGAAAATATTTGGCCTTTAGTGATCTCTTGGCAGTATTTACATTATGTACATATTGTTAAATATTTATAATAACTCTAAGGCACCAAAGGCTAAATAGCAGGTTGCAATACTATTTTGTGCACAGAAGTCAAGAAATTTATTGTAAAGAAGGCTGGATACTTAAGGAAACATAGGCATATTTTAATGTTTACATAAAGGAGTGGCTGCATTTTTAAAAATCTCAAATGATACATTAAATATTGGGCAGATTGAAGAAAATATTTTTAGAACATTAAATTATGTTGACTATGTAAATAAGCACTATTTTTTTACTGACTTGCTGGTAAATGTGTAATGTAATCTATTCTTCAACACAGCTTTTTCACACTCATGGATATGTTTTGTCTAAAAACTACTTGAAATTCTTTTAACCTACAAAAACTTATCCCTAATATATCATAGTGTGTACAAAATCTCCAGGAAAAATTGACTGGACAATAATATACATCAAATTTATATATAATCTGACAAAAATTTAGCAGGCATTCAATGCCAAAATAATTGAATATTCAGTCCGCCATTCTGGCAAAGCAGTTGAGTATTTTAATCCTTTACCTGTTAAGTGGGCAACTGTTTGTGGCCTAGGTGAATGGACATAAAATTGGCCCATGGAGAAAACCAATCTTAAAGGGAACGAGCTATATTCAGATTTTGCAACTTGAAAGCCCTTCACATAACTCACTGGGTGTTAGCTAGGTCATTCATCACCAGTGACTAAAATATCCATATTACTATGTCCAGCACAGTCTTGACCATTGAATTATTTGATACCTTCCATTTGCAAAATTTTATTTGTTCCTTATACTGGAAACCCAGTTTACCTTAACAAACAGTCATCATTTGTCTTGAGGTAGTGTTATAATGAAGAATTCAGCAGAACAATCGAAGAACATCCTAGTCTTTTTTTAAATGTGCTTCAAGTGCTACTATGAAATCCACATATTTATGTGGTAGACAGTCCAAGGTTGAGTGGCCCTTCATGACATATTAAATTATTATCAGATGAAAGGCATCCAGACATTAACAAAGATGATGATTTTTCCTTACAACTTTCTTAAACGCCATGCCCTCTGGCAAGTTATGGTACTACGGTATAAAGTAGTGTTAGAATTCTTTCAATGATATTATAAATTTATATTGTGTATTAAAAATTTCCTTTCTTTTAGCAAAGTGGAGAATAACTGAGAGATTTCTTTTTTAAACTCTTAAACTTTTCAATGAAAAATATTCAGAACATTAGCAATAGTTTTTGGGTTGGTTTCTTACTTCACACACATAATGATACTAAGTTTAAGGATGTGGCACTCATTTAAATTTTAAATTTAAAAACTATCTTTAAATCCAACCTTTGACTGAGATTTGTTGAGCAAAAAAAATAAAAATCATTTCAACATAATGCAATCTAAGGCACCCAAGGTACCTTACCATAATTTATTCTATAGCACTAGGTTTTAAGTAGATTATTACTTTTTTCTCTTCTCAAATGTTCACTCATTTTCTTTTCTTTTTTCATACAGTGGACAATGAAAGAGGACAAATCACTCATAGTGAAATGTTTACAAAAATCAGTAATGCAGGAAAAAGCAGAATGAATAAATTCAAGTTCTTCTTTCCCTACTTCAAGAATGAAAATAAATGATTACCTTTGCTCAGTGGGTTAATGCTAAGTAGTAATGGCTACACAATTAATACAACTGTTACAAAGCATCAGTGAACAGACTTCAAATATTATATAAATACAATACAATATCACATGTTTGGAATTATCAAATATGTTAATAAGTAATATCTTAATGGAGTGACTGAATCAAGGCATGATAATGTTTAAACTTCTAAATTTTAAGGACCTACTTGGAAGCATGATTCATTTACTAATGACATATTGAAATTAGATTCTTTAAAAATAAAGGTTAAGTATCAGTATAGTATAGTAATTCCAATATCAAACGTTCAATTAAAAGATTGGCTCTCATACTTAACAATATTTGCTTACAAAAATTCTGACACTTAATTTCTCAAAACAAACTTAAAATCTGTCATTCCGCACTGCAATAGCTTTCAGTTAGTTACTATCAGGAGACATCTTATCATCATAACAGATGTCCGTTGTCTCTAATAGTTAGTGGGCATTAAAACTATCAACTGCTTCCCCTGCTCTAAGAGGTGAATCTACTTTTATTCTTAAACTGGCAGTAGAGATTTGTATTCTTCTGGTTTTTCCTCCCTAAAATACTCTCTCCCGAGTCCTCCAAGTTACCCAGTTCACACTCTGACACTACACTCCTCGCAGATCACTCAGGTTAGAACCTTAGTGGATTAGGTCCACGGGTCTGAAACGATTCTTGGGGGCACGACAGTGAGTTTCCGGACTTGCCTCAGGGCTGCTAGTGGCCCCATAGGTGGGGCTCCAAGACCTCCCCTTCCAAAGCCTGCCATTATGTCTTCACAGTGTGTTATATATAGAATGTGCCACAAAAATAATTTGAAGAAAGTGATTTTGATGCTTAAACATGTTTTTAAAATGCAGTCAAAAGGATCTGGGAGACCTGGGGAGTCTTGGCAGAAGGAAGCAAGTTGTCTTTTTGTCCCATGGAAAGTCTTCAAATATCTGGTCACGAAATACTAAGTGAGATACGAGATCTTGGCCCTGCCATGCCTCAGCCTGGCTTTGAGTTCTGAGGCACAAGTCAGAACGGATCAATGTTTTAAGTGGATCCTATCACAATGATTAATATCCCAACCACATCAAGTCTATTTTTGCAGAAATAAGTGGCATTATCAATTATTTACAATATAAGAAAACAAACGACAGGTAAATACTTAAGTAGCAACCCTTAACGATGTGTGTGACCTTTTTGCTCACCTTTTATGCCAAAGGAAATAAATACAGAAGTTACAGCATTATACTTGCAAATGACTACACATTTTTACTTTTTTTCTTTCTAAATAAATTAGAATCAGGTATGAGCCTTGATTCAGGGTTTGAATAGAGTGGCAGACTTGCTAATTAAACTGCTCTCATGAATGGCCTTATTCCAAAGACATCATGTAGTAAAATAAACACTGTCAATTCAAACTTATAATGAATAAGAATAATTTTAGGACCCAAAGAAATAGGAATGATTTTGATGAGCACATGACTCTTGAAAGGAAAATGCTGAGAGCTGGTGTTATTGTTCCCTATAAACCTATTTGTGTTCTTTTAATATAAAAGAAACTTCAAAGTTTTTCTTCTTTCTCAATACGAAAAAAAATAAGCAGAGGTATTAGATGAAAAAATATAAAAAAGCTGGTGTGGTATAAATAAATTTTAAAAATGTTCCATTGTAGCAAATAAAAATATATACTGTTTGTTTAAATTCTGAGGCCCTTCTTTTAAACATATAATCACTTGAACATAGATTTAGTCCACCTGGGGCATCTGTGTTCCCCAAATTATAGTTGTTAGAGAACCTTATAAAAGAGTTGAATTTTAACTGAAGGAAAAATTATTTAAACAAACAGAAAAATTGCTTGTAAATATTTTCAGTGAATGAATGGTGATAAGTGCGACTCATATCTTAGTTTATGTCCAGATTCCCTGCTTACTGAATATTATTTTCTCTTCATTAAATGGGAATGGAAGCATGGAGCCATGCCTTCTCTGTTGGCAATATACATATATGTGAACACATGCACATATATGCACAATCACACCTTTTGATGCTTGAATCTATAGATATGGACATTACATACTCTCGGGCAAAGCACTGCATCTAAGACCTAATTGTTTTTGTTTAAGAAAGAAGTAACAGGAGAATAGGAAATATCCCCTCCCCAAACATTTGAATGTTCATACCACTAATTAAATAGCACATCTGAATGTGCAAACATACTTATTGCAAAGTATTGTATAGATTTAGATGTCATTATAAAATGTTCTCGGTTCTATTCTGGTAACCTAAAATGTCGGTATATAATACCAAATTTCCAATTAAAGAGTTTAATATAAAAATATCAGCACAAAACTGTTTTTTCAATCTGTTTATTGTGTGAGCAACCCAAACTTCAGTTTAAGTGCTGTTGTAATTTTATTACTAGATTCCATAACCCTACAATTGATAAGTTTTATACCATTTTAGGTATATTTAATGAGATACTTAGAAATACTAAGAAAAAAATCAGTATTCAAAGGATTACTTTTGTTTATAATAACAATAAATTATTTTATCATCTTCTTCAGTTCAAAATCCAGCTTTGAACCCGAGGAAGGCTTTCAAATCGTGTTAATTAAATGGTGGTCCTTTACCCAGTAGCGGTTTGATTACCAATTACTCGAAGGATCTCTTTGTGAATGCCTCCTTCTTGTGTGTTAATATTTGCATCTCCAACTTGGCCATCCTCATAGCTAAAACACAAAAAAGAAACACAAGACATTTAAAAAGATGAAACATTCAAAAAGCATTTCAACCACCTTAGAAATGCTATCTGGTACCTGAAGTACTGCTGAAGGGAATCAATAGTGAAGGAGTTATTTCTCCGCTGGATTTAATAATGTGTCTGCATTACTAAACACATGATTATCCTACCTCGTGCCTTGATTTGCCCCTTCTTTCCCTTCTTAATTTCAACCTCTTCACCCCCACATAAAGCACAGCTTGTGCTGCAGGAAGCACCCATGTTTCTGGTCTTGGAAGCATTTTCCCATGGTGGCTGTTACACAAAGTCTACCGTGGAGGACACACCAGCTTCAGCTTTATTTTCCTTAGCTTCTAAACTTCCCAGCCCCACTCCAGCCTCAATCATTTATTTATTTCCTGATCTGTGACACTCTTAGAAGTCACCTCACTTTCTGCCACTGCTCTTTTGCCATGCCCGCCCACTAACCATCGCTCGGTTGTGACCAGTGGCACATCTCCTCTCTTACCTCTGGCTGCTCTACGTAGTCTGACTATACAAGACATTCTTACTTATGCCGGTACTTCACATAAGAACGCAAGCGCGCTAAGTGTGTAGCTAAGCTATAGGAGTGAAAATAGAACATTAAAGGACAGCAATTACCAAATCCTTTAGAAAGGAATAATTGCATTTTAGATGATTCTTCATTTCCTCAAATAAACTTACTTGGGCAGTAAGAATTTTCCAAGAATGAATTTTTAAACTTCCATGATAACAGTCAGAAGTACAATAGGTGATGAATTAATTTTACTTCATAAAAACGACTTCAAGACAGAAGCTTTAGAGAAGTGGTAATTACTTCAAAATAGATAACCAGGGCTGTAAGCAGTCTCAAAGATTTATATGCACCACTGTCTTTTCCCTACCACATAAAAATTCTCCTGAAATAGCACAATACAGGAAAATGAAATGGATGACATACAGCAATGAGAACTCAGGTCCTTACATAATCCACTGCTTAAACACCTAGTGGTACCTGCATTTATATCAAATTTAAACTCCTGAGAACTGACCCACGGTTGCCTATCAACTTGTTTAATTCTTTCCATATAATTATGTGCACACACACACACAAGACACCCATAGTGAAACATCACTGTACAGAAAAGAAAGGGATGTGTGGTATATAGCCCAGTTAAAATTATTTTCTCCAGAGACCAAACTGTAAGTCTTGTGTTAATTAAGTGGAAAATGTTCCAGTGAAATGTTTTAAGCACTGTCCAAATCAAATTTGGTGCTTTGTGGCAAACTATGTGAAAGATATATTTTATTGGGCAAGTAAAATACGCTATACTGGCTTTTATACAAATCCTGGCTATCCACAGGACTAAGGGTAAATTAAGCCTTCCACAATACTTAGCCAAGGATGGAGAGCCAAGCCAAGGATGGAGAGGCAACCTGGCTTGCAGGCTGGTTCCAAGGGAAATAATAGTGTTTACCAAGCCAATCCAGCTAGTTCCTCAAGGATCTGGATTTTGGAGAGCAAAGACACTGCCAAAAAGAGAGTGGGGAGACACAAACAAAACCGTAGTGCCCATTACACACACAGTCCTCATGTAGCTCTTCTCATTTTCCTGATACGCATTTATGTTTATTCTGGGTCTACGGTATCTGTAGTAGGGGATACACACCTGCTATGTCCTCTGAACACTGGTCACAAAGTTGAATGGCTTACCTGATACCCATACTACCATCTCTATTCCTTTCAACTTAATACTGACCTTTGAGAGTTACATTCTAACTTCTCATACCTTCAACGCACTGCAATCATTCTTCTGACACTCTACTGAACATACTTAACAATGGCTGCCCATGGGACCCTAGGTGAGGAATCTCACAGCTACGTCTGCAGTATGTGATACAGCTGACCACTCTTTTTCCTGATGCAATACGATCTCTTCACTTCCTCGTTGACTCTTTGATTATTAATCCTCAATTTCCTTCACTGCATCCTCATCCCTAGCCTTCCATTTCAATGCTGGTTTTATCCACAATTCATTCTCCCTGTTTTCTCTTCTCATGATATGCAGAATCTCAATTATTTCAATCTCTCCCACTGTTTTAATTATCACCCACAGGCTGATTCCTAAACTATATATCTAATTCTTACATTTTTCCCTAACTATAATTTTCCCATAGAAATCACAAGTCGAGTGTATTCAAAACTGGACTGAACTTTTTTTTACCCCAAAAGTGCCTTTGCTACCCTATCAAAATCTCAATTTGGAGTACCATCATCTACCCACTCTCCCAACAAGATAACTTCAGTCCTTCTTGGCCCTTCCATGTGCCTGATTCCAGTAAATCACCAAGTTATCTTGCTTCTGTTTTCTTAATTATTTCCAGTTGCATCCTCTCCATCTGATGCCATTACCTTCATTTAGGCCTGCATTATCATTCATCTAAATAAGGGATTTTCAAGTTTCAGGTTATGTACAATTAGCGGGTTCCAAAATTAACTTAGATTGTCCAGACTAGCATTTTTCAATGAAATTATGTCTGAATAGGGTAGAGAATACTGAATGCACCACACAAAGGATGCATTGTTTTTTTTCCCCAAGTCACAATGTCAAACACATTTTCTTTTGTAGTGAGAAACACCGACCTAGATGACTCTTAATAGCATTAGAGCTGATCTCTCTGTCTCCATACTTATTCCCATCATCCCTCCACTAAGATTATTTTCTGCTCTGCTACAGTGATACAAATGGCCTCCACTTTACTTGCAGGACAAAATCCAATGATAGTGGCATGGCACACCAGGTCCTGCATAACTCAAACCTAAACTTCCTCTCCAGTCACATCCCATTCTCCCAACACCCTACGTCCATCGAATGGAAGGGCCTGCTATCCCCAAACACTATGTGATCCACAATACTTTAAAAGCATCTGTAGTTAATGGAAAGGAGATGAGGCTCACATTCTTTAAATAAATGATAATAACTTAAGACAGAAGGAGCACAGGGTGAGGGGAGAGCAAGATTGTGGGATTGAGATTGAAAGTATTAGGAAAAATGCACGTTTTTCCAATGTCAGTGAATCCCACAAGCAAGAATAAAACTGGCCATGGGCATTCAGGTGTCTTAAACTACGGAGCAAATGTAATAAGAAAGGAAAGACAAACTACCATTTGATTTGGTCAACTGGCAGAATCCTTATATATGTAATACTAGTGGCATTTGGGCACTTACTACAATACGGCATACAGAACATTGTGCAACTATTTATTAGTATGACAGACACTCAGGTGTTAATTTAACAGCGAAGTCCATTTATGTCCAGAAAGCAACAAATTAAAAAAAAAATGGAGTAAGAATAATATCACAGGGAAATGGTATACTTGACCAGGGTTTCTGAAGAAGGAAAAATGAAACCATCTAAACGGAGACTAAAATTACTTATGTTCCCAGCAGTATAAAAAGATTACTAAAATTTTAATAAAAAATAAACCAATCTGCCTAAAAAACTATGAGAAAGAAAATAAGACAGCAGATGAAATTAGCTGTTTGGAACTCTCTGGGTATATTATGAAATTTCATGGATAAAAACTTTTGAATGTATTGACAAGCTCTATTCTCAAACTGATGTAGCAGCTTTGTGACAGCTTTAAAGAATGGCACACACATAGATTTGTTTCCGGGCTCCCTGAATGTGGAACCCAGAAATGATGGCACTGTTTTTCATTAGCAATAAAGAGGAGAAATTCACTGTGAACTGATAGTCAGCGCTTCTCCAAAGTTCCTGAAGATATCTGATACTGTAACAGCCTTGTCTATGTCACAGCTCATGTACAATTTCTTCATTAAGTTGGAACATGCAGTCTTTTGTCACTGCTTTCATTCGCTATGTGTTAAGTGTTTCTTGTGAACAGAACCCATTTTATGAGGGGAGATAATAAAGTTATGCAAATACTGTAAGACTGGCAGCGAGGACAAGCAAATTTTACAATGAGCAAGAACGAGGAAAGGGGTACTTGGGTGGCTCAGTTGATTAAGCATCTGATCTTGATCTCGCGGTTCGTGAGTTCAAGCCCTGAGGCGGGCTCTGTGCTGACAGCTCAGAGCCTGGAGCCTGCTTCAGATTCTGTGTCTCCCTCTCTCTCTGTCCCTTGCTCGCACTCTGTTCCTCTCTCAAAAATAAATACACATTAAAAAAAAAAGAGCAAGTAAAATTTAGAGTAAAGACACAAATCATGTGTGACTGGGAAGTCATGAAAGACCCCATGGAAAAGACCATGTAGTTAAGGCTTGGAAGACCAGTGAAGGCTGAGCTGGTGAGAAGGCCCCATCATTTGGACTGACAAAGGCACGGTAATGGGAAAAATAATTCCAAGCTGCTGTCAAGAAATGACTTGGATGGGGGCGCCTGGGTGGCTCAGTCGGTTAAGCGTCTGATTTTGGCTCAGGTCATGATCTCATGGTTTGTGGGTTCGAGCCCCGCATCGGGCTCTGTGCTGACAGCTAGCTCGGAGCCTAGAGCCTGCTTCAGATTCTGTGTCTCCCTCTCTCTCTGACCCTCCCCTGCTCACGCTGTCTCTCTCTTTCTCTCAGAAATAAATAAGTAAAAAAGAAAAGACTTGGATAATAATTTTACTTAGTCAGTGGTTTGTGAGGTTAACTGAAGGGAAGTAAAATGGTCTCTATGTTGCAGAATACCATGTTTTTGTTTGTTAAAAACTGCCAGTCTATATGAACAAGGTATAATCAAAACTGCTTTGGGAATATCAATGTGATACAAACAGTATGATCTTAAAATTTTACATGCATAGAAATGGAGACTATACACCAAAAGATTAACTGTATTTAACTCCAAGTGGGAATATTATGGGTGATTTTCTTCTTTTTGCTTGCCTTTGATTTCAGTTTCTATACAATGAACAGGTATCACTAGTGTAATAATGCTAATGTTTAGTAAATTTGGCATTGTACAAGATAGATTAGCGATAATGAGAAGCATGGAGAATAACAATCTTTTGGTGGACCCGGGGGCAGAGAATGATATATCCATGGAAACAAAGGTATCGAAAGGAGAAAGCTGTAAAAATATACTGGGAGCTGATGACTTTGGTGCACAAGGAAAAAGAAATTAAGAACTAGAGCTTCTTAGACTTCAAGTCTTTGATGTAAAATGACTGCATAGATTGAGAAAGCGAGAGCCTGATTAGGGGATTTAGCAATGTGGTCCACTCTGTACATACTGATTTTAAGGTATGATAAGACTTTTCTTTTAGTGAGCAGTTAAATGTAGGCATTTCATTAATTCCTACTTTTCTGCTAAGCACTGTGCTGGGCACACAAAGACAAATGAGCCATACAGTCCTTGACCTCAAGAAGTATACAGAATAATGGAGAAGACCATGCATAAGGATGAATAACCCAATGACAAACACACGTTCACGGCATCACACTGTAACACCAAGGAGTAGCACAAAGGAGTCTAGGAAAGTTCTGGGGAGAACGGAAAGCATACGTTGAAATTTAAAAGATGAGTAGGCATTAGATAAATTACTTTCAGCAGAGAGAGGAAGAGAAAATCCAAGCTCAGGGAGAAAGGAAAGAGGAAAAGCATGAAGGTCTGGAAACTGTAGCATACAGTTCAGGTTGTGAAACATAACATCTGGAGGTGAGAAATTATGGGCAATGAGATCTAGGGGCCATGAGGTGGGGGACTAGATCTCCTTGACCTTCCAAGGCGGTGGCGCTGAAGGAAGAACAAAGGGCTGGGGACTTGCGTGGTTCCCTTTGTAAAGGACATGGGATTTCATCTTATAAGAAGCAAGCAGCCCTGAAAGAGTCTGAAGCAGGAGAGTGATGTGGCAGTTTAAATCTTGGAAAGGGATCTGGGTTGCAGACAGTGAAATTGGATTTATTATAGGCTGGGGATAAAGCAAAGTTCCTGATCTTATCAGCTTGATGTCACACAGCTTATGTCACACAGCTTCCCTGAGCCATGACCCAATGGTTTGTCTTCCAACTTTATAAATAAGTTGTCTGTCTCCTCACCACATTCCCATTCAAACACTGTTTTGTTTTGTTTTGCAAAATCATGATGAAACTTCTCTTCCTTTTCATTAATGGCCATTATACAGTTGTTTTACAAATTTTTCTTATATCCTCCTCTTTAGATATATTTTAAACTTTGACCAAAAATAAAAACCATACATAATCCCAAACACTGTCCTTTACTGCTTTGTCTTTGTTCATTCATTAAAAATGTACTGAGAAGCATCTGTGCATTGGGTACCACAAGGGGTGGGAGTGGCGGTGGGTGCTGCAGCGCATGCAGAAGAGTAAAAGAAAAGCAAGATCAGGGGTGCCTGGGGGGCTCAGTCAGTTAAGCTTCCGAGTCTTGATTTTGGCTAAGGTCATGATCTCATGGTTCGAGCTCTGAGGTCCATGTGGGAGCCTGCTCGGGAATCTCAACCTCTCCCCTCTTTCTGCCCCTCCCTTGCTTGTGCACGCATGTACTCTCTCTCTCAAATAAATAAATGATAAAAAAAAAAAATCTTAAAGATAAAAGGAAAGCAAGAGCAGGAGCCTGCCCTTTGTAAGATCACAGCCTCATTCTGGAAAAGTCAGATTCAATGAAAAAACTGAATTTTAGATGAAAGTTCTGCAGTGTGAGGTGAGGACACCGGGAAGAAAGCTTAACTTTGGGAGCTGCATGTAAGAGGTGATATTTGTGCTAGACCTTAGAAGATAGATTTTGGATAAGAATTGCTGAAATTTATTTAGCCCTGAGATCTGTTTGACTCAGGAACTGAAAATACCCAATCTCTTCTCTGCAGACTTGCCTGATTTGGTCCTTCCTGTTCTTAAGTTTCTGAACTTATTGGCATGTCTTGAAAAATAGGAGGGAGTGTATATACCTTCACTTTATGTAATAGACAAAATATGGAAACAATTCATTTGCAGATCTGCCTGCTCTATCTAAATCAAAGAAACACTAAAGCATTAAAAAGGTAGGTTGTAACATCAAGTAAGCAGGATATACAAACCTAGCAGTTCTTAACTTTTCCTGGGTCCCAGAGAGTTGAGGGGAAAAGACATATTCTTACCTCTAACAGCCNGCCTGTTAACTTGCCAAATTATCAATTACCTTCTCCTCAATTTTATTATTTAATAATCCTATTAATGGAAAATAACAATAGTAAACCTTCCTTCTCTTGCTCCAAAATTCCTCATTCACTGTGAAGTAAACATCTTTGTTGTATATGACTAGAGTAAAATATATCCATTTGGTTTTTGCATCTCCTCTTTCGGCCAGCCCAGCTTCTAGCTAGCCCCTTTTAAAAAACACTGCCTGATTTCTAAATATTGGCCTTCATGTCTTTGTGTACCTGTGTCTCAAGCCCAATCATGAAATCGAACTTTATCAAGAATCCCTAGGCACCTAAAATGGGCTAGAATCTGTTCAAAATATCTGAATTATTACATTTTGCCTAAAGCATTAAAATTTGATTAAGTTCATTCACTGCGAAATCATCCAACAAAATTTTTCAAACTTATTCTTTTTTTCTAAGTGATATCTTTCTTTAAATTTTACTTTCAAATGTTTTTGATGTAGTCCTCGGTTTCCTAAAATATCTCCCCAATTCTTTCATTCCGTGCTGTTGTTTACTTGTTGGAAAGAGTAGGAATAGGGTATTAAATGAGTGTTTTATTATCTCCATTCTAGAAATCAGATTAGCATGGAAGTTATTTTAATTTTTTAGTAGTTTTGCTTAATAATAGATAAAAAAAGGAAGCCACATTAATTTATATCCTACCATGAGGCCGGACTTCTAAATACAGAATCAGACAACGTTAACTAAAAAAATCAGAATAAAATATTAAGAAAATAAGATTTTCTGCCTGATAACAGCATATTTGTGATATCTCACTTCTTTCTCATCAATGTATCTTTTCTTAGATGTTACCACTCACTGGGGAGACACATAACTCACAGAACTCTGTGATTATATACTTTATAAAGAAGCTGATGGTTGTAATTAGAATGTACATTAATTAGCGAATGGATTCTCCTTTTGATGTGTTTGAATCTTATCAATTTTCCTTTATTAGTCCCTTCTCTCCTGAGGGTGCAGAGAAAAAGGATGAAATCACATTTGTATTTATAAAGAAATGAAAATCATTATCTTAACAGAATTTTTTTCTTTAAACTATTTGTAAAGTATCTAAATATACCAGAAGAATTTTATTCTCTTTTCTTCAGGTGGTCTTTCCTCAAATTTTTCTTCTAATAAATACAGAAATCCTTCTCTCCAGACACACACATAATACACACCGAGCACATATATTCCTACAAATTTATGTTATACATAATTTATGTGAAATTTCAAAGAAATAATGCTAGAATGCATACTTAAATATCTATAGTTGTTTATTTGGCTCAATAAATTTGAATTCTGGCAAGATACTGAAAAGAATAAATTAACTAACGTCAGGCTAAGGAGAAGACTTTGGAGTTAGTTTCTAAATCATAGGTCACCCAATGAAACAACTTTGTGACTGATGTGTCTATTGGAAAGCCGAGCTTTTAACAGTGGATAACAGTCACTATGGTAAGAAGCACCTGGGTGGCTCAGTCGGTTAAGCATCCCACTCTTGATTACAGCTCAGATCATGATCTCATGGTTGTGAGATCGAGGCCTGAGACTGGGCATGGAGCCTGCTTGGGATTCTCTTTTTCCCTCTCTCTCTGCCCCTCACTTCCTCCCTGGCTCCCTTGCCACTCTCTCTCTCAAAAAACAAAAACAAACAAACAAAAAAAAAAAAAAAATTAAGAAGAAAGAAAGAGAGGGAGAGAAAGAAACAAGAGGCGAAAAAATATTTAATGAGTGCCTTTCAGTGGAGACCTGCATTGTGCCAACTTTGTGCTCTGAATAACCCTAAGCCAGCATGCGGAGAGCTTCTCTAGGAACCTCCAGACCCACATGGCAGCCTCCTCTACCTTGCATTCTGACCCAGGAGACGGATTTGTATGGACTCTATCAATATGCTCCTTTGCCCTCTACTTTCTGGTAGGGTTTGAGTCTCAGCAGGACACTGACAGCGGGGCAACGTCCAGGTTTTCCTTGGTTCCTGGCCCACAAGGGCACCTCGGGCTATGTGTAGACTTACACATACAACTCCTTTCAAAGCTGCTCAACTGGAAAGTGTTCTCCTACCAGGTTCTGATCATTGTTTCTTATTCTTGTCCTTTTGGCCCTTTCTAAGTATGTGTAGGAAAAGCCATGGTGTTACTAGATCCAAGTTCCCCTATAAACCACACCTTTTTGAGTACTTGTGGAGGAGAGAAATTATGGTATTTTGGGGGCGCCTGGGTGGCTCAGCTGGTTAAGCTGCCGACTTCGGCTCAGGTCATGATCTCAGGGTTCGTGAGTACAAGCCCTACGTGGAGCTCTATGCTGACCGCTCAAAGCCTGGAGCCTGCTTCAGATTCTGTGTCTCCCTCTTTCTCTCTGCTCCTCCCCTGCTCACACTCTGTCTCTCTCTCTCAAAAATAAATAAATATTAAAAAAAAATTACAGTATTCTTCACGGGCCGTGAGTTTCCTGTTGGGATTCTCCCTGATACAGTAGATATATTGTGCTACCATATGTACTGATGATACTCTATCGTACTTGCTGATGAAGCTTAGGAAAGTTATACTACATGGTTAACATCACCTAACTGGTGAGCTTGAACTCAAACTGTCTAACCAAAGTGGGCTTTTTCTACAATACTTATGGCTGCTTTGCCATTAAGAAAAAAAAAAATCTATGGATATGTATATGCCTCACAATACATAATTTACATATTAATATAAAAAATACAGAAGATACATAAATACATAATATATAAATCAGTGTCATTAGAAAGTCACTTTTCATATTATCCAAAAGAAAACCAGGCTGTTCATAAAATTTTCATTGTCAACTGTCAATAAGGTAAGAAATCAAATGCTATAGGCATAGCATGTTACAGACACATTATATATTGAAGCAATCTTGATGCAGTCATTTTGACATGGCTTATAAAATGACCCAGTGCATTTTTCCATCTTCTCTTTAGGAGACTACACAAAACTATAGAACAGAAACGCTCAATTCTTCCCCAAAGTCCTTCCTGTGATAGGACCAGGGATGAGGAAGAAACAGGCATGGGAAGGGATTGGGAGTCAAGCAAAGATGGGTGAAAATCAGGGAGGTTTACTGGACTCATTATTTATTTAGGGCTGAACAACTGTACTATTGTAGTTTCATGCAGCTCTTTTGTTACTGCTGTGTCAAAAACTCCCTATCAGTATGTCCTGCATCAACTTTTATAGGGATAGGGCATTACTGTTTTCTTCATTCCCAGTTATAATATTTTTTAAACCCATAAATAAAGATATATGTGTATATCTATGTTACATCTATCTGTGTGTATGTACATATACCTATATACACATGCGTATATACATGCACACATAGATGGTTAAAGAGATGGAATGTTTTCTTCAGTTCTTCTAAGTTAACAGCATTTAACTATAACTCCATTTCTTACAGCTCATTAAAATAAACACACATTAAGATAATGAGAAATTACCTGTCTATTACATATTGGCAGCTAAAATGACCATAAAAAAAAAATCAAGTCACTACTATCCCATTCATGGGGAAGACAGTAAGACACAAATGTGAACCGTTACACTTACACAAAAAAGAATCGTGTGCAGACATGATCAGTATTTGGGACGACCCATATCTCTCCATGTTTGTGCAGGTCAGGTGAGGTGATCACTGTAAGTGGAAGATAAAATTAAAGAACTATCTTATTCTAAGTTACTATATCCCTGCTCTTAGAATCTAAAAGCAAAAAGTACATGCACAGACTAACATATGAAAAATGTTTAACCTAATTAGCTATCAAAAATGTAAGTAAAAACAATGAAATGTCATGTAACAATTTTATGTTGTAAACACTATCAGTGTAACAACAGGAAGGCAATAACTTGTGTACTATCAAAAGCAAATAGTCCTGACTTGGGAACTATGTGGAAAGCAACTTAGTCTCCCATGTAACTATCAAGGGTTGAAAACTTAAAATGCAGTTAGGAGTGGCTACTGAAACTCTCAACACAAGGAGAAAAATGCTTTTTTAGTCAAGGTCAGATTTTATAGCAAGAACAAAGAGTAGCAAGAACAAAGAAAAGTGTCTGATTTTCCAAAGCACCTATCAAATTGTTCTATCCCAAGTTCAAAAGAAATGAATATTTCAGTGTAGAAACAGGAAAACCTATTGGGTTCTCTTCTTGATGCTGGTTCATCTTTCTAATTTTTCGTGGTATTATACAATCAAAAGCCAACTTAAAGAGGAAGGTGGCATATTAACAGAAGACATTAGTAATACTTGATCAGGAAAATATAATTACCATTTTGAGATATCTGCCAAGAGTAAAATATAGCACTGTTTGAATTTTTGCCAATGCCGCTTTGTTTTTCACCTTTACGCTCTCTAGTGTACCTGTTTTCCATCTGTGCCCTTAGAGAAGGTCATGAGGGATAATGCTGTCACTAATGCATTATGAGCATTCTGTAAATTCGTAAAAATACAGATAACACAGAGAATTACTGCGATGAAGTTTGTAGAACTTTCATCTTACCTTCACATAAGGCGATGCATTTTAAGTTACGGCTTTGCAGGAATTGGGATTGCTGTCCTTTTTTCTGTGACTAAATTCCAAAAGAATTTAAAAATTAGACTGAAAATGGGGCAGTTGCTCAACTGAAAAGAGAACTCATCATCATTAAAAAATAATAGCCACTAAGATAGCTCCAGATTAAAAAGAAAAAAAAAGGCGGGGGGGGGGCGGCTATCTAGACTAGCAGTAATAGCCTTGATTCTTTCTTAATGTCAAGCTATATTTGTTATATCATTTAATGTCTGTACATAATCATTATCAAATCATTCTCAAGATAAGTGAACTAAAAAAGCTAAATTAAAGTTTAACAGCCTCACATAATGGAATTAGAACTCAAATTTATTTTTACTGGAAGCCTGGCATCTTCATTTGAAGGGAAACAAAATGAAAGTTGCATGGTCTTTTTAAACATTAAAATCAGTTATTCTAGATCATCTAACTAACCTAAAACCAACCCATTTTTATAGCACCATTAACTTAAGCTGCAGGGGTTTCAGAAAAACCTCACATAGAAAACCTGTAGTTCATCCCTGTTCCCTGATTTTTCTCCATCTTTCTCCAACACCTAGCATTCTATCTAAATATGTATTTAATTCATTCACAGCCACTCAACAGAAGGTAAACTCCCAAAGGAATTCTCTATGGTTTTGTGGTCTATTTTTTATTGTCACTCTAGCCCAATGCTTAGCAGTCTCTAAAACGTTATAGGAGGAGCTTAATAAATACTTGCTGAATGGCTACTGAATAAAGGTGTTCTGGTCATTACACCTTAGGGCAAGTTTTGTTCCTTCGTGTGCAACGACCATTTACAATGATTCTACAGACTTAAAAAGCCAGCGTGCTTATTGACGTCCTGCAGGCTAATGAGGCTAGAGCTCACTCATCACATGAGCCACTTGAGTCACTACGACACCTGTGATGTGCTGCTGCTTTTACTGCTTGATGCCGGCTCGTCTTTGGCTGTCACCTTCTGCTTCTTGTTCATCCCTGAGGACACCAGGAAAAGAATAATTCAGGAACAAAGCCGCATGATGCCCCTCAAGTACAATCCCTCGACACTGTGCCTAAGATTTCATTGTGTCGGACCACCAATGATCACAATGGGCTCCTGAAGGACCAGCTCCTGTGACCTGGGGTGGAAAGTCAGTGGGCTCTGGAAGTCCTGACAGTGTTAAGAAGTAGAAAATCCACGTTTTTGTTTTTTTTTTAATTTGTACTGAAAATAGGGATAGGAGATTCTCTTGCATAAAACTGATATATTTAAAAAATTCTTAAAACAGTTTTAAGGGATGCCTGGGTGGCTCATTTGGTTAAGCATCTGACTGTTGATTTCGGCTCAGGTCATGATCTCAAAGTTGGTTAAGATCGAGCACCGTATCAGGCTCTGCCTAGGGACTCTCTCTGCCTTGGGACTCTCTCTCTCCAACTATCTCTGCCCCTTCCCTGCCTACCACTCATGCACATTCTCTCTGTCTCAAAATAAATAAATAAACTCAAAAAAATTTTAAAAGGTAAAAATGAAACACAAGCTTACCTGAGTAACCAAAAGATATGCTTGACATTGGACTAAGATAGATTCCACTTCCATACATTGCACCGTGGAGCTAAAAGGGGAAGAAGTGGGAGAAAAAGTGGGCAGTCAATGGTTTCAAAGGTTAATACTTTACATAAGACAAATCAGTCTCATGTTGGAGCATATACTCTTAGAAAATGATAAAGCTCTTCCCTAAAGTACTAATTTGAAAATAAGTGACTACTAATATCCTTACCCTCAAAATTCAGTGAGTTGATAAAAAATCCTTGATAAAAGTTTTCCACCTGACCTATGACAAAAATGGTTACTTATTATAAAGTAGGGTTTTTACTCCAAAATATTTAGCTCCAAAATACTGAAAACAAACCAGGCTGCATTATACACAACGAGAGTTTTGATTAGGACTCACATGCTAGTACAGCACCGAAGTAGCCTATTGAGATTTTCACTGTAAAATGAAAATTCTTATCTCCTCTAAACTTGCCAGTTATAGTTTCATTACCTGAAACTCTTCCCCTGCTCTCAGAAACTACTCAGAATAATTAAAATTCTTCCCATATATCTGTCTTCTAGGACCCCTGTACCCTATTTAGAATGAACTGAATACTAATCCACTAAGTGTGTGTTCATGGACATTACATTTAACTGTATCATCTCAACTGTCATCAGAGCGTGAGATCTGGCACAGGTGATGGGATTGAGCATCTCATTGCCTGATCTCTTCCATCATCAGATGAAAATCAGCTGAATGACAGTGAGGCAGGACGTTGGAGATGAAGGGAATAAATAAAGATGAGCACATACTCACGATATCCCTCCCGCTAACTCCCAGTGCTGCCCCAGAGACTTTGTTAAACAGGCAG
Source organism: Crocuta crocuta (assembly GCF_008692635.1). Classification (NCBI taxonomy): domain Eukaryota; kingdom Metazoa; phylum Chordata; class Mammalia; order Carnivora; family Hyaenidae; genus Crocuta; species Crocuta crocuta. The sequence goes on from NW_027528006.1 coordinate 1,186,007, forward strand.
CAGATGGCTTTCTGGTATCCAGTTTCCATTTTGCTTATTCTTAGCCCTAACTTTTCTTCTCTTAGAGTACTCACACTGAGGCGTGCTCAACAAATCTGTGTTGAATTAGCAGACAGAATGCTTTTCCCTTCTGTATGATAGCTTTTCTTCTACTTAAGTTCAAAGTGGCCTTACTGTTTTCTCATAGGGAACTCAATTTCTTCTTTTCATCTCTATATAGTGTATAGGTCAATTCTGCTTCAGTTATTTTCTGAAATTACTTATGCCTTTTAAAAACCCTATGTAATTTTTTAAGACCACTTGCTTCCCCCTTTTCACGAAAAACAAAATACCAGGATTGCTTAGATATATGGTCTTGGTAAAGCATCCAGAAAGTTTACCTGCAGTCTAGTATTAGAAGCAACAACGAGACCATTCCTCAGGATAGAGTGCCAGTTTTCAATGTGTGAGCCACTAAAGCAGAGGAGGGGATGGACAAAGTAAAACCAAACATTAATAATCTCCTAAAGTGGCCACACCATAATAAATCATGTATCTTCAGGAAGTCAAGTATCAGGCAGTGGACTATTGAGTACTAATAGACAACTACTAAAAGAGAATGTTTTCCTCCCCACACATTTCTGGAAGACCGAGGTGAAGCTATATCCCCATTAACATTAAGACATACTCACTGAAATGCAAAGGTGCTTCCAAAGAGTTTTTTAGCAGCTCTAAAATTAGATTCTTTGGCTGGTGGACTGCTGAGAAGAAGGAACTGATGTGGAGTATGCATAAATTTCAGTTGCTGCCATTTAAAATAATGACAAATGAAAACATGTCAAAATTAACATACAATCAGACTGATGACAATTTTAAATTTTACTGGTTTAAGAAATATCTAGATTTAAGCCATAAGAATTTACATTAATACGGCCATTCATTAAAAAAAAAAAGCCCTGCATAAATGATAAATCATATGGACTGGCTGATAGGAAGGGTATTCTTTAGGCTAATGGAAAAGGAATAGAGAGACAGACAATACAAAGTCATTTATATTTAGCTTTGGAATACATTGTGTAATCATGTCCAAGCAGATCTGCCTTCCTAATTATGTTTCTTTTTAATACTTTTATTACTGAATTCCCTAAGTATCTACTAGCTATTCAACTGGGGAAATATCCGAGTTTTTGCTAAGCAGAAAAGTTAGTTCAAGATTTTAAAACTGCAAAAATTACCAACATCATGCTTTATTTGCATATGCTTATAAATCTGGAAATTGCCTATATTCACATATAGTTTCCCCTTTGTTCATGGAAAGAAATTAAAACAGAATCTTTTGAATTAGTTGCTTGACAAAATTTTCTAATTGCTGCCCTTTCACTTAGGAATTTATCGATATAGGAATGCAATATAAGAGAATCTTGTAGCTTAGAGATTCATAGACAGGAAAGCTGAGATTCTAGATAGTGCTCTTCTTAGGTAATGACCAGAACTGAAATCAGTCCATTAGCTTTTCATTTATTTTGTAAGCATATTAAGCCAATAAGGCAATATCTTTCTTGCCAACAAGAAACTGACAATGATAAAAAAGCGCATTACCTTTTTCTGGTCAATCTCCAGATTCCTCCTATCACTTGTGGAATAACTAAATGATTTCATATGGACCCTTTTACGCTAAAGTTCAGGGCAACAGCCTGAATTTGAATTTGATTTCGAGGGAAAACTTGGAGCTGGTGTGCATATGGTAATTTCAAACTGAAGAATGAGGCCTATTCTGAGATTAGTTCCATTTCCTGGAGAGGCTGCCTAAACATCACAGTGTCCCTTCTCCCAACTAGTCAGGACTGTTCCCATTTCTGAACATATATGTGAAAGAACAACTTACCCTGTTAACTGGCAGTTTCACAATATGTGACCTATTACTTGAAATAACCCTGAAATTAATTAAAATAATCCATCAGTCACAAATACATGCCAAATATATTTAAAGTTTTCCTCCTTAGTTGACAAGTGATTGGAACTAATGTCTGCTATGATGTTAACTAAATAGAGTGATCACTGTACTTAGTTACATCACTTTGCTTTGTTCCTGAAACCACTGAAAGAGCTCATGTAACAAAAAAGATAGTATTTTAATCTGAGAATGCAGAAGTAGTTCCTTAAAACCTGAGTGTGGTTTTTAATTACTACCCCATCAGATATCAGCCAAAAAACATTTCTAAGCATTCTTTCACATGACGATCACGTATAAATACAAAGATTGGAAGCTGATTCCTACATCTGCTACTTTGGCTCTTCCCTACATTGTCTAATTAAAAATAAGTTTTTATGAGATCTTTCTTCTTTAAATAGTTGAGGATCTTTGCGCTGATGTATACAGTGGTTTATACACAAGTTGTTATTCACCATAATTAGACCCTGAGGTTGAAAAAAATTAAATCCAGGTATCTGAAAGAACTAATAATTTTATGGTTTTCAGTACAGAAAATAATACTAAGGAAAACTCTAAAACATTTTGGTAGATTTCCTTCTCCTTGAAAGAAGAATGACTAACAAACTGAAAGAAATTATCACAAATAATGAAAAGTTAACAATCAGAGGCTGATTACAGGGGTTACAAAAAGAGTCGGTATTTGACATTTTTACCTTCATTTTTAATATGACTTAATGTGAGAATTTAAAAAGTTAAAATGAAAACTATGTGTTGTTCTACTCAATCAATCAGAATCTTAATAATGAGATCAAAAAAATACAAAGAAGGCAGACTTCCAAATCTAATTTTTAAGGTCTTATTAGAGTAAGTGTTCACTGTAAGATTCTAAGTGAAAGTTAAGTAATTAGAATCACTCTTTCTCTTTTGCTCATCTTTTCATTTTTTAAGAACTTTCTGGTTGTCGCATCGAATGACTCTCATGCAGATCAAGCTCTTATAATCTTTACATCTGTATTACTGCATGATAATTGTGATGAATTCCACAGCCTTTAAGTTTTCCGTGATTTCAAAGAGACCTGTACATATGGGAAATAGATACTATTGTTTTCATCTAGCAAGTAAGAAACCAGAGGGCAAAGGGTTTTTGAGGCAGGCGTGGTATGAGGGGTGCTATAGAGGGGAGCTCTCAACCCACACTCCTATTCTCGGTCGGACCTCCCAGGATCCATGCGAGACTATGGCCACGCCCTCACCACACTCAGTCTGAACAGGGCATCACCTGCAGCTGGCAAGCAAAGAGTTCATCAAATTTATACTGTCCTTGTTAAGGGAGTGAAGCGTACAAGACATACATTTTAGAAAGATTTTCAGTAAGCGTTTGAAACAGTGAGTATTGTCACTCAGTCCTCAGTTAACTAGAAAATTAAATGAACCAAAACGGCTTCACTGTATAATCCAGCTAATCACATTTTGTAAAATGACAAACTGCCATCAAATACACTGCATATCTGTGTAGTGCGTAGGACAGCATTTTCTTCCCCTTGTGATATACAAGTTTTAATTAAAGTGAGAGTCATTACGGACTCTGATTATAAAATCACCAGGACTCATAGGCTTGTAGAACTGTAGCATTGCAGGTCTTGTAAAATAGGCCTTCNTCTCTCTTAAAAATTCCTTTTTTCCTTTCCATTTTTCCCTTTTGCAAAAGAAAAATGAGGTTGAACAGGTATACCTAATCTGGTTGAACCTGGAAGCCTGTGGCTGTGAGATGGTAACAGCACAATTTACTCTAGTTGTCCTGCCCCCCCTCCCCCCCCATNACTCTGAACTTCCATGCAGCACAATGGACTTGCCCAAACGTTTTGTTACACAAAGAGGCTTCAACAAGCTTTAGCCTGGCTCCCTGGTACTAGGCCACATCTCAAAGGTGATCCCAGGCACCCTGCTGAGTCTCTGATCAAGGAGATATAATGCTATCCAACCACAAAAGGTATCTTGCTCAGAGCCTGGAGCCTGTTTCCGATTCTTTGTCTCCCTCTCTCTCTCTGACTGTCCCCTACTCATGCTGTCTCTCTCTCTCAGAAATAAAAAAAAACATTAAAAAAAAAAAAAAGGTAACTTGTCTCAACCTACATTGTCAACCTTCTGGTAATTCTCTACTTATCCCCCTTCTGTAATTTTCCTGTTCCCCAGAGTCTCCTATTTTCACTACTCCGTAAACCCCTCTTGTTCCCTTTCTGTTCTCACTTGAGAACTCTCAGTCACCTTTGTCCTACTCGGAGGTTACTTTGGCTAATGCTGCAAGTCACTGGTTCCCACTCCAGTCCTCAAATAAAATCTATCGCCAGCTTTCACAAGTGTTGAGTGCCATTTTTCTTTGAAGATGACTGTTTTTAATTTTTAACTAACATCGAAGCAAATCTCAGATCACAGCTACTACTCACGCACAATCCTCGGGTCCTGACTTGGGTGTTGAGCTTCACAGGAGAAAACTGGACAAAATTTACATAAGAAGAGCCCTTCTTTTGAAAAGTATTTCCTGGAATTTACCCAGACAATTAACCTTTTCACAGAACAAAAGGCAATCTGTCTGTGGCAATTTAGGTCTATCTATAGGGCAGGACATTCTAGAAAATAGGACGTATAATGTTATATTTATTTGGCGAGGTTTAAAGAGTGGACACATAAACCCTGACAGCCTCCCTATGGAGCACAAGGTGGAAGTTGACGCCGCAATGCTATTTACCATCCTGACAGTGAAAAAGCTGAGGCATCAGGCAATTAAGCAACTTGACCAAGGTCACAGGCCACACCACTGATGGGTGAATTCTACAATACATGCCTCTCACTTCCTAAGCTGACACTCAATCGTCTTCACTGCCTTCTATTTAAAATAGCTTACACATGACCCAGAATAAAGGAAGCAAATTTTGGCAGAGAGCTGATCCCAGAGTCAGAATTTTGAAGCTATTTTTATCCAATAATGATCCTGGTCTAAGGTGTCATATAAATGCCCTATTACCACCAAAGTTTTTGGTGACTCAAAAATGTTTACTCAACTTTGTGTAAGGTATTGAACAAGGTCCTTTGTTCTCCCTAAGTGGAAATGTGTTTTATTGTTTTCTTTGCCTTAGACAAATAATAAATATTTGTTTGAAAAGGAATTCAGGTAATACAGAAAAGTATGGGCATAGGAAAACAACTAGAAAGGATGATGGTTTTTAAGCAAATACTGTAACTAGTGAATTAAAGATCTCTTCATTTACCATTATCGGACATACACTGTTGAACAAATGGATGCCTATCTGACTACATGGAATAAATAGCTATCAAAAGAATCAAAATTCAAATTTGGGAACGTGAAGATATACTCTGGGAGCATGTTTTCAAGTAGACTAGGGGTGACAGTGGGAGAGAAAGGCAGTGTCACAGAAGCTTTGTGGGCCTCATGATCGAAGGAATCCAATACTCTTTCCCCAAAGATTGCAAATGACTTAAAGTAGTATTTATTATAAGCCTCCAGTGTCTCCAGCGCAGTGCAAGCCTTGAAACCACCATATGCAGACCAAACCCATAATGTGTGATGACGTCAATTATGGATTATTAATTTCTATTTATAATAATGAGTTGTAAGCCTCTCTCCAAATCTTTGGCAGTAGAAAGGCCTCAATAATTCAATAGCATGTGCTTTTTCCAAGAGCTGGACTACAGCCCAGTGATATGTTAGACGTTCATAATAAAACACAATCCTTGCTCATCAAACTTCACCAAAGGCTCTCTAATGGCCAGAAATATAAACTCATTCTCTCTGGGAGTCTTCTATCTTCCAAAGTTGTTCTGAGAATCTGTGTTCTTTCTAAAATATTTATGCACAATTTACATTTGATAGAATATTTGTTTTTATTTCAACATTAAAATATAATGTGTTAAAATTACTACTGTTAATTAAAATCGACAGTCTAGGAAGATGGTACCAGATTCAACCTTTGCCTTAAGATATTCCGACACACCTCCACATGCTCAAACTCCTGCAGAGAGCATGAGGATTATAATTATGCAATTACCCTCCGAAAGTCTCCATGGTAGCCCACCAATACATTGACACAATTTAATTAAAACATCCTAGTACGACACAATTTTAATTTTTGTATTATTTTAATTATATTCCCATCTAATAGAAAACTCTACATTTCACTAGACAGTCAATACTTTGAGACATCTTTAAAATATGATTTTACTCGAGCAAAACTGAACAGTGTAAGACCACAAGATGATATACTTACTTGTGTCATTTCTCTAATAGAAGTTATGCTATCCAGTGCTTTCATTACTCGATCATAGTTCTTCTTCTGTTTGAATGGAAAAAAAAATAGTATTCACTATAAGCCTTTGCGAGTCTGCGCATTACTACAGAAACATTATTTCCGTATGTGGATTTCCCATCAGAGTCAATTTGAAAGCAATGATTGTTGTGTACATAAAAGGGAAGACTTTAATAAGATGGTTCTAGGATGTAGGATATATAACTGAGTTAGAGGGAAGAAAAAAGAAAACAATGCCAATACTAATAGAAGTATATAAAATCATGTTTAGCCCACAGTGGGGAAACTATAAATACAAAAAAGGTATTGGGCCCCTGATTCTTACTTTCACTAAAAAAATTAAGCCATGATGAATAAAGTAAGCATAGAATCCTTCTAAAATCCAAAATCCACATTAAACATTACAATATCATTTTGTTTTTATATATTTTTGATTGAAAGATTATTACCAAAAGAGTCTGACTAGCAGGTGTATAAATGACGCTACACACTTAACTGATGATTCATCTTCAAGCACATTTTAACTATGTGTACTGTTGTCACTTATGAAGGAAGGAAAGCTTCTCCAAGGACATTTTTTATAGCCATTGTTTCTGGCAAATGATTTCAAAATGTACAATGATAGAAACTAAGGCGATTTTAGCTTTCATGCAATTTGAAGATTTTGCTATTTTAGAAGGATTCCGTCTAATCGCCACGAATATTTATGAAATTGTTTTCTCAAGAAATGTTAGTTGATCACATGAATTAAACTTCCACTAACCTTCGTATAACTGGGGAAGAAAGGGGGGTGCAGGGGAAGGCAAGGGATAAGGAAATAAAAATACAAACTAAAAACAGAAGTTGGTCCTTTTACCCATGACCCTTAAAATGAGGTTACATTAAGCTAGAATCTCAAAAAATATACAATGAAATTAAAGTAATCATATCAGCCAGTTTATTATAGCTATTTACCTGCCTTCCATGCAGATGGGATGTGTAAAGATCACAATTTGAGAGGATGAAATGGGTGAAGGTTCGTAAAGTCAAAAGTTCTAAAAAATGATTTAAAAGATGGAAGGACAGGGAACGTAACAGGATATGGGAAAGACTGAAGGAGGCAGGAAACCAAGTTTGTGGAAGAAGAACCATATTTACTAAATGGATCCAGAGTCCACAGCAGGTCAGGGATGTGCTTGCCAAGGGAGGGATTTAGATAGAAACAGGAAAGCTAATGAGATTAGAATCTCAGCTGCTGTTACTGGAAACAGGATGGGCTCTGGAGGGTTCAGTACTCACCCTAGGGTTGAAGGCCAGCATCTGAGGATCGTTAGGATCTACCACAGAAGGATATGGCTCGAAAATGACAACTTTTCTAGGAGATTCCAATGCAGACCTACACATGGACACTAGTAGATCTACCACCTTGAAATACATACATAAGATAGTTACCATCCTTTGGGTTTCATCAAGTGCTCTGCCATTGTTTCTTCCTGGCATGGTACTTAGCCTAAGTTAATCAGAAAAGCCTCAGCACTGCTATCAATTTCTCAGATATGTAATTTATGGCTTCAGACCAAGTTTGAACAAACTTGACCACTAACTGAAAATAATTAACATGCGTTGGAGTGCCTGGGTGGCTCAGTCAGTTAAGCACTCAACTGATTTCGGCTCAGGTTATCATCTCATGGTTTGTGGGACAGAGCCCCACAATGGGCTCTGCGCTGTCAGCTTGGAAATCTCTCTCTCCCTCTCTCTCTGCCTCTCCCCTGCTCTCTCTCACCTTCTCTCTCAAAGTAAATAAAAAATCATTTAAAAAATAAAATAAAATTAGTTGCTTCCAATTACATCCTAATATCGCTTCGTCACGAACACATTCTATGCTCTAACATTGTTCTAGGCTCTACATACAAGGCAGACAGGTCCTTTCTCTCGTGGAATTTACACTCTAATAGAGAAGATGCATAATAAACAAAATCAGTTAAACAAATACACGTTTAAATACATTTCTGGTCATGTTGAATGCTGTAAAAATTAAGCAGGCATTAGAGACTAAGGCAATAGAGGGTGCCGTTTCAGAGTGGCTAGGAAGGCGGTGATGTTTCAACAGAGACTAGAACAAAGACAGAGAGGGAGACATAACTCTGGGGAGAAACCATTCCAGGTGATGGGAACTGCAAAGGCAGGAAACGAGTCTGACGTGCTCTAAGAACAGAGAAGCTCCTAACATCATCTTACTTCTTCCAGCTCTTTGCCGAAGGCCATTAATGACTTTGGTATGCTAAATATGATGGTTTTCTTCCTATGTTCTCCTGTGGCCTGTTTACACAATTTACTAAGTGGCAGTATTATTTAACAGTTAAGGGCAAGGCTCCCTCTCCAGTCCCCAAAGCAATATGCTTCTGGCCACTGAATTAAGAAAACACACACTGTCTAAATGGAGAGAGCGTACCAGAACAGACATATCTGTAGTGTGAAGATAGGGACATCATCAGGAAAGCAATGGGCTTAATCTTTCTAGAAAAAAATATTTCTAGCAAATTTTTAAACAGGCATTTTAAGAATGCACAATAAGAGTAAAACAAATTTTGATTCTTGTGGTTAATGAAAGGAGCACTGTGACCTAATAATAGGGCTCACTCTGTTGTGTGTATACTCACAAAACACATGCACCCAATCACAGCATCCAGAAATGCCACGGACCTAAAATAATTAGCAACTCTCAAACCATTCCATTGGGCATATGATCTGTAAGTAACAATTCTTGAAGCACACAGACATACATACCCACAAAACTCACTCAGAGAACAGCAGGACTGAATCTGTTAGTATGTCTTTAACATACTATGTTACATACATACTATGTGTATGTGTTATACATACTATGTGTATACATGATTTCCAAGCAATAGATATAATAAAGACATAACAAAATCCTTTTTGTCTTCCACACCCCCACACACATTCCTTCTACCCCAGAGAGATGCACTTTAATCCAGATACAAATTGTTTTCAGCATTATCCAGCCTCCCAATAAAAGAAAAATACAAATAAAAACTCCTGAAAAAAAAATCAGTAAAATAAAATAGCTTCTTCTGAAACTCTGGCAGTGGGGAGGGAATTGGTACTGTCTTATAAAACTTTTTAAGAATTATGTGTCACAGTCTACAACGGAAGCTTTAGAAAAGTATATGCCCTTTGCATATAAGGTCAAATGATCTTTGACAAGGGTATTAAGACTACTCAATGGAAAAGAATAGTTTTTTCTACAAATGATGCTGGGAAAACTGGATATCCAAAGGCAAAAAACTAGAGTTGGACCCTTGTACCATACATAAAAATTAACCCAAAATGTAATAAAGACCTAAACATAAGACCTTAAACTATAAAATTCCTACAAGGAAACATAGGAGATAAGCTTCATGACATTGGACTTGGCATAGATTTCTTGGATTGACAACAAAGCACATATAACAAAAGCAAATATAGACAAGTGGGTCTACATCTAACTTAAAACCTTTGATGCATCAAAGGACACAATCAGTAGAGTGAAAAGGCATAGGACAGGAGAAAATATTTGCAAATAAGATATCTGAAAGGGGATTAATATCCAGAATATATAAAGAGTTCCTACAACTCAACAAGAAATCACATAAATTAGAAATAGAAAAAAAAAAAAAAACCCAGATAGACATTTCATTAAAGAAGATACAGATGCTCAATACTGCCCCTCATCAGAGAAATGCAAATCAAAACCATGAGATACCACTTCACAACCATGAGGATGGCTACTATCAATCAAACAAACAAACTCAGAAAATAACAAGTGTTACTAAACAAGTTAATGAAGAATTTGGAGCCTTTGTGCACTGTCCATGGAATTATAAAATGGTATAGCCACCATGGAAAGCAGTATGCAGGCCCTTCAAGAAGTTATTAATAGAACTTCTATACAATCCTGCTGGAAGCGACAATCCCATATCTGGATATATATCTGAAATAATTCGAAGAAGAAGGGTTTTAAACACATTTGCATATGCATGTTCACAGCAGCATTATTCATAATAGCCAAGAGATGGAAGCAACCAAAATGTCTATTGACAATTGAATGTATAAACAAAATGTGGTATATGCATATAGGAAATATTATTCAGCCTAAAAGAAGAAAATTCTGTCACATGCTATAACATGGATGAACCTTGAGGACATTATGCTAAGATAATAAACCAGTTCCAAAAGGACAAATACTGTGAGATCCACTTATGAGGTATTTAAAGTAGTCAAATTCATAGAAACAGAAAGCAGAATGGTGGTTACCAGAGCTGGAGGAAGGGGTTACATAAGGACAATTGTTTAATGGATATAGTTTCAAGTTCTGCAAGATGAATACATTATGGAAATCTGTTTCACAACAAGTTGAATATACTTAACACTACTGAACTGCATGCTTAAAAAGGGTTATGATAGTAAATTTTGTTATGTGTTTTTTACCACAAGTATAAAGATCAAACGCATACAATAACAATAACCTGAACAATGTTCCTTCTTTCAAATATTTATTAAACAGCTTGTCCTGAAATCTTCAAAACAATCAAAACCACCAAAAATTATATGCATTCTTTTGCCAATAATTTCACCAGTGGAGTCAAGCAAATTCTAACGAAATAATAGATGTAGGAGTAGAGAATTTAATTAGAATTATTTCTGTTAATAGATGTCCTAAGCTAACTTCAAAGAGATAGTATAACTACCATAACAAAATCACATGCAGTCTACCAAAGCCTCCTGCTCCTGGCTTCCTGGGTCTGGAGCTATCAACTGGAGGTAGTTGCTCTGAGTGGGACATTTCCGCCCCTTTCATCCAGGTAAGGCTGTGTGACTAGCTTTAACCAATAGACTGGCAGTGGGAAGGGGTGGAGCTGATGAAGCAACAGGTGCACCTTTCCATTTTCTTCTCCGCCTCCACTATCCGACAGGTACTTTAGACAGCTGAGCCTCACAATGGAAATGGTCCAGTTCCATCAATCATCTCACAGAAAGCTGCCTAACAAACATTCTAATTGGACAGCAGTGTGAGCGAGAAATAAAAATGTCTATCATCCTAAACCACTGTAATTTTATTATTTATCTGTTACAGAAGTTAGCATTTAGAATTTTTGAACAAGGAAAGTTTGTATAACACTGTTTGGATTTGAACTCATCTGCATGTGTTAATTTTTCAATGGAGTAAAGTATCTACTTGAAACAATAAAAACTAACAAATGACTATGATTTCTTTTACCACAAATCATGTATTTCCCCACTCCCAGCATCAAAAATGAAAGATTCTTAATAAGACCTTAGCACATATAGTGAGTGGCATGGCCAGCAGGTTACACACATCTTTCCTCTTAGCCCGAATAATATAATTGAAGAGGCAATCTGGAGGCTAAGATACTTAAGATAGAGAAATACAGAATTCGAACAATGGGAATTATGACATTTGTTGAGTGAACAAACATCTGTGGGTTTACAGAATCACATGCTTCCAAAGGCCATCACATATAACCCCGCTGATAGAGCAAGACTATGCACTCTCCCTTGCAGGTAAAGAAGGCCTAGAAGGATGTGCAAATGAGAAAGTTCAAGTCCAAGTGAGCAAGAAAGGCATGTACAGGAGTGGCCTAGAGATGTATAATGTATTCTGAAATTTGAAGTGAATTGAAAATTGAAGATCAATGGCCTTCAAACATTTCAATATTGATTCCTTTTTTATTTTAATCTTATGTGAGAGCCCAACACAAAAAAAGTGGAGCTGTTTTTGTTGAAACAGTATTTTAGTGCTTGGAATCCTAGCTGCTGAGACACCCTCGTTCAAGGGTGGCCTCCTTCAGTGTCCCCCTAAGGAATGTTCTTACAGCCTCACAAAACCACTTAAAATGTAGGAGTCAACCGATGGACCAGCACTACTGAGATATCGTTTCTTTCTGTCTAGAAAGGAAATCAGTTTCCACTTCATCTTTAGAATTATAACCAGAATACTGGATACTTGCCTTAGTGTAGTGAAAAGAATATTCCACTTTGGAGTAGAATCACTAAATTGATATGGTCGAGTAATTGTGTTTTGTAACTATAATTGTATAATCCAAAATTAATCTCTCTTTAACAAACATTATTTTTTGAGATGTATCTATAATAAGGGGAGGGGAGGCACCTAATCCGATATTCTATCAACCTAGTCTACTTGTTAGCATGATGTTAGTTTTCTTTCTAATCAATTATTTCTTATTTCCAGGCTTTAATTCCTTCCCGTTTCAAACTGTCTGAGGGACAATTTACACCCACTAAAATGCACAAATATTAATTTTACCAAAGAATTGTTTATACATACATACATATACCTATACCTATTATACACACACACACACACACCTATTCATGTAAAATACATGTATGTATATTCACACACACATGTGTAAAGCTTAATCATTTTGACCTAGATATAAATAGCATATATTAAAGTACCTTTTCTTTAAGCAATTATTAGTTCCAGTTGATAAGAAAAACTTTCAGACAAAAACAAAAGGAAAGGAAAGAAAAAGACCCACCTAGGTCAGTCACATTCGAGAAGCCCTTAAGGTACTGGCTACTCATTGTTTTAGTTTCAGGGATTCTGAGAGCCTTTAATATACAAATATGGACATATTGGGTGCAGGGGTAATATCAAGCTATATATCTGAAATTTAACCATGGAATCTTTTTTGCCACATGACATAGGATCAGTGTTATACTGTTTGTATTATTTCTCATTTATAACTCTTTACATCACAACTGTTTTCCTTAATATTTCTTCAGGTGGATATATCTCAGTTTAGTTCATCAGTGAAATAATTAGGGTAACAGAATGTACGTAACTTCACGAGGCCTGTGCTATCTGTATTAACTGCTGTATCTCCATCTGGTGAAATGCCTGTTACATAGCAGGCATTCAATACTTGTTGACAGAATGTCTGTTATGTGATCATTTTTTTCCCACTCATCTTTGCAAATTTTAAAAATGACAGATTGGTAATTCCTTTTCACATTTACTTTCCTGTTGATTTCAAATACAGCTGGATATTTTCCTATGTTTCTTTACTAACTATGGGTCCATATTTGTGAATCATGTGTTCATTTCCTCTATTAAACTATTATGACCTTCATGTTTTTTATGTTTGAGGGAAAATAAACTTCTTCCTAGTTAGCTCTTAATGTTCACTATTCTTTCAAGTAAAAAACGTAAAATACGTATGGACTCAAGTCTGCTGGTGTTTTCCTTTATGCTTTCTTGAAACTGAATAAATGCATGAACCTGATGCACTATCTACATTCTGCATGCTTAGTTTTACTCTCCTCTAGTTTGTGTACAGTATTTTCAAACAAAACTCTTTAGGCCACTGGGAATTTGTTTTTCCCAACAGTATAAAGAGCTAACCTGATTCCCCCCACCTCAAGTTGGAGGCCATTTGTTCCCAGTTACTAAATCATTTTTATTTTACAACTTGACACGATGCCTCCTTTAAAGTATATTAAGTATACTTATAGCTAGATCCATTTCGGGGATTATTTGACATTCTATTCTTTGCCAGTATTGTCTTTTTTTTTATATGAGATCGCATAATATGCTTTTGTATGTGGTCGGTCTAACCTCCCTTAATTAACATTCATATTTTTAATGTTTTCTCTGATTTTTTTTCCTTACAACTTTATTAGGAAATTATATTTATCCCTTCTGGAAACATGGAATGCTCCTCAACTTCTAAGTTGTTTCATTTTTTTTAATTTGCCTTCCTATGTCGTAAACACTGCTATAGTAAAAAACTGGATGCTTTCTTCTTGTATGTTCTGCTCTTTATCTTTCCACCTAACTTTCAAGAATAAATTGGATTCAATTTTATGGTACCAAAACTTTACAAATAAATTTTACAAAATACACGTGCGTTTTGATATTTCAGTTTCACCATGAAAGAATCGCAATTATTTTTCAAACAACAGAATGGTGGTTTAATTTCTTCCCTTGGCAATGGCAGAATGACAAAACACTCACTGGATAAAGATAGCAAAATTCAGTTTCTATCTATTTAAACAAAATCAAATGCCGGCTTGTTTTTTAATCTCACGTCAAACTATCAAAGATTTGTCCCAAAGACTGAACGTAACTAGTGGATCAGAGAAAGATTTTCAAATCAGAATAAGGAACAGTTAGTATTGCGTGTTACTACCTGAGCTCCGGTTGCTATCTCATCAGCAGCTTCATTCATTACTCCCAGGGTTTGAAAAGCAAATACACAAAGCTCTCGTTCACACACAGTGGGCTATAAAAGAAAGGGGAATGCATTACAACACTGTTTTCCATTACTCAATTCCTAAGTTAAATTTATGAAATTCCATGTAATAAATAAAAATACAGAAGTTTCAGAATGTTAGAAAGGAATTTTATGACTTGGTTTAATAAATTTCTAAATTTAGGTTAACAACTGGTAAATAATCATCTAGTGATACAGAGTCACCAATATAAGAAATCTATTTCAAATAGCTGTAGGAACTTGCACTCAGAATTTTTTAGCAATAGATGGAAAATATATCTCTCTTGCTTAATACACATTTGTACCTGTGATATATAAAAAAAGGCAGACACCTAAGCTGGTGATATACCAAAAAAATGAGTTTAAACCCAACAGCTATGTAAAACAAACATACAGAATTCCACTTTTCCCTAGGTAGTTTTCTTTGGAAGAAATAAGCATGACTCTGCTTACTTGTTACCCAGCTCTTGAAAGACTGGTTTTGTTGCAAAGACTTTTGACTTCAATAACCTCCTGAAGTCAACGGCACTGAAATATATACACTTTGCAATTGCTTTGGAAGAGTTCTCATTTTTCAAATCTAATATAGTGTCATCTGTTTGATTTATCTTATCTCCCAAGTTACAATGCATTAGGTAGCTGATGAAGCCTAACACGATGCAATCCATGGTGCTGCTGCCTAGCAGACAAAAGGCATTTGTTAGTGCCACTGTATCTATGCTCACTTATTTCCGAGGACGACTTGGTCTAGTGCTTAACCAGTGGGAAGTATGGTCCTTTGTGGTCCATCCTTTATGTTCAAAAAGAGCCCAAGTGGTGGCTTTGTGTACACAAGCATGACCAATCACAAACACTTCCGGTTGCCGTTCCCCAAAGAGAATTTTAGGAAAAAATGAATTGATACGTTTCCTTTGTCTTCCTTAAAAGTGCAGTTTGATTACATTTCCGAAACAACAGGAAAAACTACGTATGAGAGCAAATTAATTGGAGGAAGTTCTTTAATCAGATTCACGCTACATGCACACTGCTGTATATAGATGGATATACTTAGAGCAGACTGTTCAATTTCTGCTTTTTGTTTATCTAAGTGTTTAACCTATTTTTAATCTTCTAGTTTGTGTGTGTGTATCTATGTGTATGTATGTCTCAACCTCAGTTTTCCCCAGAGGCATTGGATTTGTTTCTTCTGTTCACTGTCTAGGAGTATGATATGGTCTGAAATAGTAACAGAAACCACTGATTGTAAATTTACTGTAGTGCCAAACACTATATTGGTGTGTTAGTGGACCAGTGTACCACCAAGAATCCAGGGGGAAGGTAAAACTGTGGCAATCAAAGAGCCCTCGGAGTTTATTCCTGGAACAGCTACCCAACAACGTTTGCTGAGGAAGTAGACAGGGACACAGATGGTATTTCATTTTTAATACTACTCTTGTCAAATAACCATACATTTTTATGAATAAAATCCATCAATCCCAAAGCTAGATAATAGGATAAAGCTTAGTTAGTGTATATGAGTAATAGCTGGCTTTATTTTTTTGTTTGAACTTTGGATAATAAATTACACATATTTTTGATCATCCAAATATGTATGTAAGCATGCACATGTCTATTCACACACAGATTCCAGGAAATGTTTTAAAACAAAAGAAACTACCCTTTTCAGTACCAAATTGTTACTTGGAATAACAGAAATAAAAATGAAATAAAAATACTTCGTGCTATACTAGCTTAGATGGATAAATTTTACAATTTTAATTTAGGAAAAATTTCAAAGACTTAAGGAAAAAATACAATAGTTATCCTTACATATCTCTATCAGCACACTTTGTGCCCAATCCTAGATATTCATGTGCCACCCTGTTTGTGTCTCTCAAATAATTTTCACCAATTTCATCCCTAACTCCCTGTTTTTTTTTTTTAATCTTGGGTAACAAATGAATAATACTTCAATGTTTCCTTTTGCATTTTCTTTTCATTCTCCTCCCAGATCTGATTTTACTTAAATCACCTAATCACTTACCAACTGACCCATTACTTTAAATAATAAACCTATATTCCTAATGATAAAGCTATGGTTTGATTACTTTATGGACACTTCTTTTCCTTTCTTGCATCTTTTTGCTTAAAATGTATAAAGCTGGTTTATAGGAATATCTTGTTACTGCAACTGTCCGAAGAAGGAAATCAGATACCCTAGAAAACTCTGAGGAAAAAAAAAAAACTTTCCTACCATACTAAAAAATTAAAACTACACATTATATTCTTATAAATATAGCTTTATCTTCCCCTTTTTGTAAAATGGTGAATATAGAGGTAGTAATATGGTGATTAACTTATATGCTATATTAACACCAAACTAAATAAATACTACTGAATCATTAAAGTAACACTTCTATATTTATTGCTCATTTTTACTAAAAAGTTCAAGGCAGTATTTGAGATAAACATTTACAAGCTAGTTTTTGTAAGCCTTTGACCTTCCTTTCTCCCATGTTTATCCACATTTTATTTGAGAAGTGCAAAATGTCAACACAAGATAGCACCCTAAAAGGAAGTTCTCAAATCATATTAAGTAATCAAGATTAGATGTCTCCTTGCTCACAGAAAGGATATTTTATTCAAGAAAGAGAAACCAAATCATTTTCCCCTAATGAAACTTAAGTATTATATTGTAGATTAGCGTTCTCTCCTGTTAGCTGACTCTCAGATGATCCCTTGTCCCCCAACAAATTCTATTACTACACTATTTATAAAGAAAACTCTAGCATCAACTAAACATAGAACATAGTTGGGGCACCTGGCTGGCTCAGTCCGTAAAGGATGCAACTCTTGATCTCGGAGTTGTGCATTCAAGTCCCACACTGAATTCAGAGATTACTTAAATCAATGATTGAATGAATAAATAAATAAATAATATACCCCGAAATTAAAAAATATATATATTTTAAAAAATAGAACATGGTCATTTAATAGCTATTACTGGATAAGCATAATGATATGTTCTACTACACATATTTTAATACAAATGTATATGCCTAAATAAAACCAAATATATATTGCATTTATGAGTTCATTTTTCAGTTGACATTCAGTAAGTTTCCATTTGCAAAATATTACGTATTCTTAATGTTATTATATTGCCCTCAAACAATTAGTTCTTATAATTTAAGCTGTAAAACCATGACAAGTCATTCTCACCACTGCACATACATCATTTTTTTTTTATATAACATTCATTATGCGCCACTTAAACACATGGAGAATTTATACGTCCCTGAGATTTATTTTCAAAGTTTTTAACCCAAGACAAATACATTTTAAATTTTGTTTGAATCAAAACAACTTAAACGTGAGCAGTGAAAACATATTTCAAAAATGGGTAAGCCCTAAAGAATATTTTAGAACCTAACTGCATTGTAGAAACTTTGTGTTTTCAATGAATTTAAATGACTTCCCACTAAAAACAGAAATGATACACCTCAAGGGAATCTAGCTGTGTATTTATTTTTGGCATGGTGCAGGTGAGTGGTTTTCAAACCTTTTCTTGCCATCTTCTTTCTGTTTAAACCAAAATTTTCAGGTAAGCACAATATACAGAACAGATAAACAGATAAATAGATTCCTATTCCAGTTGGGGCACATGTGTACAGTTCAGTTTTCCTATCTGTAAACAGGGATAAAAAAATCATATCTAGTGCATCAGGTTGATCAAAGGACTGAGAAAGAGACCCAAGTAAGATTAGGTTGACAAAATCTCCGAGGAATACAGAGCTGTTTCAATATTAACACTAGG
>NW_027528006.1:1204351-1324331 GCF_008692635.1 Crocuta crocuta
ACTAGGTAACCTGGACAAGCCATGTCTTCTACTTGTTGGAACCCAATGTGTGTACAAAAACAGGTGTTTAATAAAAATTTTCATTGAGGCTTATTATGAGGTTGTGTTTTTCTTTTCGTATCTACAGTTTATCCAAACCTTAATTATTGTTAAAACTGTTCTTGCTAAAAAAGAAGTGAGTGGTGTAAAAAAAAAATTCAAAATTAAAAAAAATTTAGTGTTGAAAATATGTGAGAATAATGAAGAATATCTACTAGAAACTCAAAACCTACAAGACTTCAGCTCTTTGTATTTCTGATTTTATAGTTCATGCTTCAGGTTCTTTACATGGCTTAGAAGAGAGACACATTCCNATTAAAAACGACAGGAATCCCACAGAGATCAAGACAGATAGGACCATGCCTGTTTAAGCTTCTCTAAGTCTCTTATAACTAAAGTTGTTATTTGAGCTTTAAAATCAATTTCTTCTACTCTAAGTTCCACAGCAAAGCTGGATACACAAAAATATAGATTCTGGGGTTTCTCAGATGACTTTGCTTTAGTAGGATTGGGCATTGTTCTTGAACGATGAAGCAGAATCTCAGGCCTAAAGAATCGGTCCAGAGCAAGCAATCTGCAACGTTTCCACACGACAGGAGAAGAGAATGAGATCATACTTTTCATATCACATGTTGATCGGGGAAATGGGAAAGTCTACTAGCCAGGGACACACAGAATGATTGCCAAGTATCAGTGATAAAAACTTCTAATTGCAGGGACTTAACTAACCCACACAACCAGTCCATGGTTTTCTCCAGCCCAGTTCAGCAGCCCTTATGCAGGGTTCAAAGACAAACAGTTACACCAATTCACGGTGTTCAGAGCTAGTATAACAAGGCAAGGGCACTAGGAACTTAGGGGCCGAGAAAGCAGTGGTGAGTCTGGCAATAAGTCCTTGTTTTCGTGTTTTCCAAAAATTCTTGATAAAGTGATTTTAAAGCATTTTAAAGCATCCCAATAAAGTTTGCTGTATTAACACTCTGGTTGATTCTAAAATGTACAGAACCAATGATGTGGTTTGGGTTTGATTTTCTGATGATAATCCAAACTGCATTGTCAAATGGAAAATCTAGGAAAATCCAGGATTAGATAATCCTTGTGATGTTAATACGAATTTTATGCTGATTTAAAGTATTATAAGTCAGGCCTCACACTTGGGTAGTGGTATTTACAACCTTCGTGAACGAAAGAGGTAAGTGGAGCCTTGTGGTATTTCTAAAGAAATTAAGTAGTGTAGTTACCTGTGTTGCAGAAAGTATGACATCCTTACCCAGACCTCTGAGTACAGTGACTAGTACAAGTAGTGACCAAAATGTTAGCACCTCTGGGGAACAGTATTAAAAGAGGACTTACATAATTCAATAAATAATCATGCTTAGAGAAAAGAGGAAAAAATATAAAGCAGAGTTTGGCTTTTGAAAGAGAAAAATCTAACAAACATGATGCACATTAGGCAGGGAATTCTATGGAACCCCGAGTTTTATCTAACCTGTTTAATCACCAAGAGGGATATAATTTATCCTCTTTACATCTCTGGGAGTTACTGCAGCTTGTAATGTATCATTTGGACTGACTAAATGGTCAATGAGTCATTTTAATGATTTATACCCCACAAGAACTTTTATTTGTAATAATTTTATACATATCTATTAAAATTACAGTGAGACATACTGCAATGTAAATATCAGAGAGACACAGAATAAGTGAGTATGCCTGACTGAGGTTCACGCATTGATTGAGGCTGAGGCATTGTCTAAGACAATCAAGAGGCAGTTCTTTGTGTTTACTTCTCTTCCTTTGAAGATCAGATATTTCCTTGACTTTCATTTCCTGATCTGATTTCATCTGTCATTTATCTTGCTATTTAAGAAACCCAAGTAAGTTTTCCGATTTCCTTAGGTATCAGTCTGAATCACAGTAATAAAAACCAGCTAATAGCTAGCTATACTTATTTAGAAAACATTGTAATTTACAAAGGCACATCCACTTCTAGAAAGAAACAGCCAGCTTTCACTCGTGCAGAATAAAATAGGTAAAGTAAAACAAAATTGGGAGCAAGGCACAGAGAATACTAATAGCAATTAGGATATTTCTATCACTTACTATTGGAATGAACTGCCAGTAACTGAACTATAAAGAGCAAATTCCCAAGGAAATATTTAGTAAATTTCGAGGATGTAAAAGTAGTCAGTTCAAGTACGTGAGTCAAGTACACGATTCAGAACTGTGGCCATGGTGCCTCTCCCAGGCCTCAAATCTTGTCTACATCACTCACTAGCAGTGTTGATATTAAATAAATTGCAGTTTTCCTCATGGGTAAAGCAGGGGTAATAATAATACCCACCTCATAAGGTTATGATGAGGATTCAATTAAATAATCCAATGAAAACACTTTCAACACAGGATCACATAAAAAGGACCTAACATTACTATTATCTTCTGGAGCAAAGATCACATTGCCATAGATCAAACAACGTGGATCGGGATCCACAGATGAACACTAACAAAATAAAAACTGACCTCCTAAATGGGATAAAGGGACGTATGTTACCAAAAAATTCTCCTTATGTTCACTGTAACTACACGTTCCCAGGTATCACACAAAAATAAAAAAACTTGCACAAATATTTAATAAACAAATGCTAATTTAGTTACTTTGGGTTTCATAATAACACTGTATCTCTTTGAGAGAAAAGCTAACTGATAAAAAATAGTGTATGAGTAGCAAGAGAAACTTTTTATATGGGTTTCCCATAAATAAGTAAAATAAAAACAAATACACAGCTAGACAGATGATCATGATCATAAATGGCTATTCTATGTTTTTTTTAAAGTCTAAATCTTGAAATGCAAACAAGTTCTAATAGAACTGTCTCTTTCTAGGCTTTGTAATTCGTCTGTTCAAACTTATATTCCCAAGAACAAGACAAATTTCTCTTAAAAAGTACAGCAGAATCTAGCATGGTGCCTTATACTTATAAAGTTTTCAATAAGCATTTATGAAGCAGTTTTGAAATCAGGCAGAATTAGGTTCAAAGTCCAGCTTTTACTGAAATTTGCTGGGTGACGCTGAACAAATTGCTTTACCTCCTACAATCTTAATCCCCTTATTTGTTCCATGAGCACAATAACACACAAACCACAAGAGTTCTGTGAAAATCAAATAAGGAAGCAATATGCAAAATAATCTATACATAGTGCCTAGCACACAGCACTCACGTCATCTGCAAACAAAGCTCATTTTCATTTTTCCTTCCCAACCTGGATACCTTCTAATAATTTCTCTTACCTAATTGCCCTGTCTGTAACCTCTAGTACAATGTTGACTAGAAGAGCGTCACAAAGAATAAACTAACTTAAAAATAAATTTATCCAAGGTGGCGCAAGACTCGAACAAAGTAGGGTATAAAGAAATTTTAAAAGATTTAAATAAATTGAAAAATTTCCTGTGTTCCTCATGGATTGGAAAGGTTACAATTTTTGTTAGCTCAGGAATACTTCCCAAATTGACCTACAGATCCAGTGCAAACCTATTCCAACTGCCTCTTTTTTTTTTTTTTTTTTGCGGAAATGGACAAGCTGACCTTAGAATTCATACAGAAATACAGAATTCATACAGAAACCTACAGAAGGGACCCCAAATAGTGAAATCCAATCTTATAAAAGAAATACAAAGTGGGAGGACTCGTACTGCTTGCCTACAGGCTGAAAGCAAAGCCATAGTAATCGAGACAGTGTGGTACAGGTGCAAGGACACATATACAGGCCAGTGGAATAAAATTAAGAGTCTGACAACAGACCACTACATCTATAGTGAAATGATTTTCACCAGGGTGCCAAGATCATTCAAGGCGAAAGAAGGTCTTCTCCACAAACTGTGCAGAGGCAACTGGATACGACACACAAAAGCATGAATTTAAAACCCAACCTCACCTGCCTCTTTTAGCACAGCAGGCAGCGCGTCAGTCTCATAAAACCCAACCTCACAATATACAAAAATTAGTCCAGGGGCGCCTGGGTGGCTCAGTTGGTTAAGCATCCGACTTCGGTTCAGGTCATGATCTCACGGTTTGTGGGTTCGAGCCCTGTATTGGGCTCTGTGCTGACAGCTCGGAGCCTGGAGCCTGCTTCAGATTCTTTGTCTCCCTCTCTCTCTGACCCTCCCCTGCTCACACTGCCTCTCTCTCTCTCTCAGAAATAAATAAAACATTAAATAAAATTTTTTTTAAATCAATTCAAATAGGATCAATGACTTAATTGTAAGACAGGAACTATAAAACACTTAAAAGGAAATTGAGTGTAAATCTTTGTGACTTTAATTAGGCAACAGTTCAATTGATAAATATGAACTCCATTAAAATTAAAAATCTTTGTGTGTCACAGGACACTATCAAGAAAGTGAAAAGGAACCCACAAAATATGAGCAAATATCTGCAAATCACATATCTAATAAAAGTCTAGTATTCACAATATATAAAGAACTCTTAAAACGCCTGGATGGCTCAGTTGGTTGAGCTCTGACTCTGGAGATCAGCTCAGGTCATGGTCTCACAGTCATGGGATTGAGCCTGCATCAGGCTCCATGCTGAGCATGAAGCCGGCTTGGGACTGATTCTCTCTTTCCCTCTCTCTCTTTGCTCCTCCCCTGCATGAGTACATGCTCTCTCTCTCTCTCTCTCTCTCTCTCGCTCTCAAAATAAATAATAAAATAAACCTTAAAAATAAAAAAAGAACTCTAAAAACAACAAAAAAGAAATAATACAATTAAAAAATGGGCAACAGATATAAACAGACATTTCTCCAAAAAGATGTATAAATGGCCAATATGCACATGAAAAAATGCTCAAAACACGAATCATTAGGGAAAGGGCAAATCCAAACCACTTTGGATACCACTTCACGCCCACTAGGATGGCTATTAGGGGGATGAGAAAGGAGAATCACAAGTGCTGGAGAAGATGTGGAGTAACTGGAATCATCTTGCATTGCTGGCGGGAATACACATGGTATAGCCACTGTCAAAAATAGTTTAGCAGTTCCTCAAACAGTCAGAGTTAACATGTGTCCCAGCAATTCCATGAAGTGATGAAAAGATATCATTTAATGATATCCATTAAATGTCCTACATCCATATAATGCAATATTATTACACCAAAGAAAAAAAAAAGAGAATACAGTACTGATACACACTATATGGATGAATCTTGAAAGCATTCTATTAAGTGAAAGAATGCCAAGAACAAAAGGCCACATAATGTATGGTTCCATTTACATGAAATGTCCAGAATAGGCAAATTCATAGAAACAGAAAATAACTTAACAGTTGCCAGAGGAGGAGGGGAGGAAAAAATTGGGAATGACTGCTAATGGTTATGGACTTCTTTTTTGGGGGTTAATAGAAATGTTCTGGAATTAGACAGTGACAATGGTGGCACAACATCTATGAATATGCTAAAAACTACTGAACTGTGTACGTTAAAATAGTGAATTGCACGCTACATGAATTTTATCTCAATTTAAAGACTGCAAAAAAAAAATCCCTTGAAATTGGATAATTCCTCCCCAAATGCACATATATACATTGATTCTTATTTCTATACCCCCAAAATGTCAGTGAGCTGGCATTTTTTGAAACCTTAATTCTGACTCTATGTATACTACTATATACTTCTTCTAACCCCTATCCTTTAAGCATCTTAAATTGTGTAGTTTTGAAGAAACACTGTTTCCAAGCTTACATATATACACCTGTATCTATATTCATCTCTCTATCCATCTATATCTGCATTTGTTGATATTAATATAGGTACAGATAGATAAAAAATAGAAGCAAAGAAAGATGATAGATAAGCACATATAAGACATACAGTTAAATACTTTGCTAATGTGAAACTATTTGCTATTTCACAGACTTCTTCAGAAATAGTGATTCACTTGTCAAAATTATACCACTGTGTGTATTAAATAATATGCTCAGTAGGAGAGCATTTACTATAAATGAAGTTATTTACTTATTTTTATATCTTAACATTTTTCATTTATATTCTATATCAACACTGATTTTCTATCAATGAGAACTTACCCTAAGCATGGGGCCATTTTGAAACACGTGTGGCTCATCACAAACCACACAGTACTCATTCAATACAGGGATCCGCTGCTCAGCAAACTCAATTGTCTGGATAAAGCAATAAAGAGAAATAATGAAGTCAAGTCCATAAATAATTTGAAAACCCATCAAAATCTAAAATACTTCTGCAATGGATGGCGTGGCTCATACCTGCACTAGGAAGCCACGGTCTCGTATTGGAATGCATTTGGCACCATTTGGCTATAAAAAGAAAAGTAAAAGAATAATTTTTTTTTAACTTGGAGAATATATAAATTATAGCCTTTGACTTTTTGCAACAGTGAATACAAGTGTTATCTAAGATCACCTGTTACAGGAATTAAATCAGTGATTATGACATCCAGACTTGAGAATTTCTTTATTATAATATACTTTCTGCCATCACTACTGCATCTTGTCTAAGCTAAATGAACAGTATTCTTAGTTTCTGATCTCTAGTAAAAATGGTATTTTTAAATGGTTACAAAAGCTTGTTTCCTCTAGTACTCATCGTCAAATGCTCCCACCTCCTCATTTAGACTACTTGAATCCCATTTTACAATGAGAATTATTCTTCCAAGGACAAATTTGACAGCTACTGAAGGGGTACAACAAACACTAACTATTGTACTGTATTAGGCTTAATCATACAGGAAGATAGTAAGACATTTTCTTTTACAGAATATGTGATATTATCTTTCTTAGGTGAAACTACCATGGGAAACTTTCTAGTATGTACCACTTTGACATTATTCTCTGTATGCCCTTATTGTTTACTTCTGTTAAGAAATGGGCTTTTAAGGATGTCCACCTAAAATTATCAACATACTTAAATACATTTTCTTAACACAAATATAATTTTATGATATCGTTTACAGTGTAATTTTAGGAATAAATATATACAAGAGCAGCACAACTTTCTGAAAATGTCTCATTTTTTTCAATTTCATCTATTGCTAGCTGTATCCATATTAATGGTTAAGAGTTAAATACACCCTTGCCTCAACATACACTCATGCTTACTAAAACAAAACATTTTTAATCAACTATCTTATGTAATTAATATGCATAAGATAGATTTGTTTCTTTATCTGAAATTGGCCGTAATGGTGATCATTCTAGAGGTAAATTTTGTGTAAGACCGACTCCCAATAAATTCTACCCAAAGGGCTTAAGTTTTAATACAATTACCTCCTGGCTTCATCTCCCCCAAAAAACTTCAGGACAAAGTGACTTCAGTTTTATGAAGCAGACACTGAGAGAAGCTTTAAGTGAAGCTGTGGGATATGCAAATGTTTCTTTTCTTTACAAGTTACAATTCAAAGGCAAAGTTTTCCTCATATATATATATTTATATACCTATATTTATGTATACAAATTTACTTATATATACATAGTTTAGACATAAACTTAAATATATATTATATATATAACAGGAAGGATATTACTCTGCATTTAACTATCAGACAAACTCTGTCCTCCATTACTTATGTAAGAAAACGAGAGAACAGATAAACCTACTTGATAAAACATTAAAACGCTATGTATGCTTAAAAGGATAGGCCTTGTGGATCCAATGGGCCTCCTTCCATTTTTAGCAGCATTCGTGACCATGACAGGAATTTGGACTAGACCTTAAATCAAGAGCTATACTTATTTTTTTCAGAATCAAAACGAACATTCCAGCGCCAGTTGCCCATGTCTGGTATGCCAAATAATATCCAAAAAGCAAAAAGAGGAAATTAAAAAAAAAAGAAACAAAAAAACATCTTCTTTCCTCTACCAGATCTTATAAAACAAAAATGCCTCCTGCACCTCAGCTAACGCTTAGGAACTCAAGATGAAAGTATTTACGCACAGCAGGCTGGGAAGATGACGACGAAGAGGGTGTTAAGATACCAATGAGCCCTGAGGTAAGAGAGAGCCTCCTGCCCTCTGCGGCAGGTTCCTTGAAAAGCTCAGCCTTGGATGACTTGGGAGCGCCGGAGTAGGACTTGCTGAGCAGTTTGTGGTTTTTCAGTCCGTACAGCTCTTCCATTCTGAGATTACTGGAGTAAGACCTGCTGAGCAGTTTGTGGGGCTTCAGGTTGCTGTTGTGCTCGCATCGCGGGTCCCCCGAACAAGAGCGAGTCAACAGTTTATGCGGCTTCAGCGCGAGGCAGTCCTCTTGCTTGACGGCTGCAGAGCAGGGCCGGTTCAAGAGTTTGTGCGACTTTATTGTCGTCACGGCCTGCTCAGCCCTGGGGTCGCTGGACAGGGAGCGACCGAAGGTCCTGTGCGACTTGGTGGCGCACACGTCCTCAGTCTTGACGGTGCTGGAGCAAGTCCTCCGCAGCAGCTTATGGGTTTTGGAGATCCCGTCTTGCTCGGATTTCAGTTTGGATTTGCTTTTACCACAACCAGGGGGAGGATAACTTGGCGACCTTCAAAATCGAACAACAATTAATAACAGGGCAGATCGTGAGTATTACACACCACGGGGGGCACCTGTGAGGCTCTATCAGCTCAGCTCTGCTACGAATACCGCCTCGCTTTCATACAGCCCATCCGGCTCAAATGGAAACCAACAGTATGTGTAGGGGGATCGGGTGGATTGAATTGAATTATATTTTTTCCTAGAAAGCAAAACAAGATTCTCAGGGTTTTTTTTTTTTTTTTTGCCCCTCCTATCTATGCTAGAGCTCTATAAAGAACCAATTTTCGTACAGAAAACTCTGTGTGATTAGAAAACAAAGAATGCCATTTTAGTACATTTAACTCATCTTAAGAGAACAAAAACTCTAAATGTAGAAATGAATATCTATGTTTTTGATGGAATGGCCAGAACAGTCTGTTCCTTGAAGTCACACAGAAATAAACGGATGCCAAGACTATGGAGAGAATGCTCTGAAGTACCATAACCACGTTAAGACAACGGTGAAGTCATCTGTTACCTACCTGCGCAAGGTAGTAAATAAATGAAGGGGAGATTTCACCTTCTTGTCGGACAACTTCTTACTGTGCAGGCAACTGGATTTTTCTTTGCTCTGTTTCCACTGCTGTGTAACGAACGTCTGCATGATTCTGTCAATCCAAAGTAAGTCTGTTATCACAGTTCCAAGGTGATTTAATACGAGATTTCTGTATTATGTACAGCATGTATTTCTCAAAGGAAAATAAATGCACAGTAATTGGTGAGATTCTAATTTAGAATCATACAAGATGTCTCCAAATGTGGGAAAACATACAGAAAATTTCTATGACAACTGCATTTTGGTTAAAAACTCATTAATTACTCTAATAGGATTAATAACATAAATGATAAAAGAATGTTCTTTTAAAGAGATTTGGGGGCTCCTGGGTGACTTGGTTGGTTAAGCATCCAACTCTTGATTTCAGCCCAGGTCATTCATGATCTCATGGTTTGTGGGATCAAGCCCAGCATCACACTCTGTGCTGTCAGTGCAGAGCCTGCTTGGGATTCTCTCTCCCTCTCTCTCTCTCACTTTCTGCCCTTCCCCTGCTCACGTATACTCTCTCTCTCTCAAAATAAAAAAAGAGAGAGAGAGATTTAAAATGGCAACCTTTAGGATCAACAACTTTGGCTGAAGTTCTTTAGCCAAAAGAAAATTCAGAATTCTTTTGTTGGCGCCAGACACAGTTTTAAAAAACATGTTTGAGAGTACTTATGATTTTATCTATTGAGATACAAGTAAAGCCACTTTCTTTTCACTTGATTTGCTTATGTAGTTTTTTTCACAAAAAGGGAAATAAAATGAAACTGCAAAAACCCTAAGTAAAAGTAAACCATGCAAAACTGACTCTATGGAGAAATATATAATCAGCAAATTATAGCTTTCAGCACAGCCCATTCACCTTTAAATACAGTGCGGGTTTTTAAAAAATGTGTATTCGTCTAGAAACTTTTAGTTACTGTCATAAAGCAGGAGTTTGCTAACTCTGATGTCAGTATTCTCTTAGTTGAGAGCACCGTACACCATTGTTTTATGGCACAGAATTCTGGAACGTCTGTTATGGACATGGACACAGCACTGTTTTCTGAGAAGGCTCCCAGGCTGTGACAGCTTCTCAGTATCTCACCTTTCAAGTGGAAAAGGCAGGGGGTCCCTTAAGGCTGATATTAACGTAGACATAAAATTGTAAACATTATGTATACAACAAACATTCTGATTTTCTTTCAAAAGTCAATTCAACATTGCCTATTTTTCATGTTCCTCTCAGCTCTCAGGACTTTTTAAAATTTAATTTTATTGTTTTTAGTGTTTATTTTTGAGACAAAGAGTGAGAGTGAGGGACGGGGAGGGAGAGACAGGGAGACCCAGAATCCAAAGCAGGTTCCTGCTCCGAGCTGTCAGCACAGACCCCGATGTGAGGCTCAAACCCACCAACTGTGAGATCATGACCTGAGATGAAGTCTGCGCTTAACTGACTGAGCCATACAGGGACCCCACTAAGTAATTTTTTTTTAGTGTTTATTTATTTTTGAGAGGGAGAGAGAGAGAGAGAAACAGAATGCAGGTGGGGGAGGGGCAGAGAGATGGAGACACAGAATCTGATGCAGGCTCCAGGTTCTGAGCTGTCAGCACAGAGCCTGACATGGGGCTCGAACTCACAGACAGTGAGATCATGACCTGAGCCAAAGTTGGATGCCAGGCATACCTCCTGTCATTTATTTTTAACACAGACTGCTTCTGGAGCAAAAAAAAAAAAAAAAAAAGGTACAATATTTACCATTTATAATATAACAAGGATTACATACAGATTTTTTTTCTTTTAACTCTTGACACCCCAGACAGTAGTAGCTATTATTCCACACATTTCACCAATAAGGTTAGAGATTGAAATCTGCCCAATATAGCCTGGTTAATAAGTGGCAGAGCTGCAACAGCTGTGCGATCCAATATGGACTGACCCGTGTTAACACATCACACAAAAGGGGCAGGTGTGACTCTTCGCACTACTACAATTGATTTCTCAAGATCCTTCAGGTTTTATCAAATTAACTCAGATCATTGTCAGAAACCACAATCTCAGACTTCCTACCCAGATCTTTAGTCAGCAAGCTTAGATGAGTTTAGAAGAAACAGTTACTTATGGAATAATTTGGGGTCTTTCTAGCTACAGAAGTAGTGAGGAAGAAGGAGCCAGAGCTGCAGTCAATGACACAGGATTCCATATTTGCAGTGAATTCACCTGTAGAGTTCAGGCCAATGGAAATGTTTGTTTTACACTTGATTTTTTGAAGATTTTTTTTTCACCCAAGATTCCAGAAAGATTTAAATGTAATTAGTAATACTAGGGTCTTCCATTTCCCTTTACCTAACCTGAAATCACCACTGACACCACCCTTTGTACCAAGCAGATTCAGATTCTTTTCCTTGTAGGAAAAATTGCCATTCTGGTGTACCATAACCTAAGAAACCTAGCCAGTGCTTTTCTAATACTTAATACACTAATTGGAACAAAAATATAACAAGTCAGTAGCTAAAGTTCCAACTTTCATATTACATTAGCATTCTAAAGTGTGACTTCAACATCTAAAACCAGTTAATTCTTAAACTTGGACATCCAGATCCCTAGATTTTCTTGGATTCAAAAGGCGGGAGTTAACTGTCCTACAGGAAAGTTAATGTTGTGTTTAACATCAATGGTAATGCGAATACATGCATGAGCACATCTGGTGTAATGGCCACCTCATAACAGAGAGCCATGAGATTTTAGTACTCCCACTGGTGTTTGTGTTTACTATTATACTAGCATAGTTAAGAGCTACTACAGTTGCCACTGACTGATAATAAAAGAAGAGAAAAAGACTTCAAAGGTCAATTACACCAGACGATGTCATAGTCAGCTACATCAACCAAAGTCCTAAGGTAGTTCAAGTAGAGCAGAGAGAGTACACGAGGGCGACACTGTGGCTTTCCTCATGCTGATTTCAAAAGGGTTAAGTGTTCAAGAAGCCAGTGCTACATGCAGACTGTGGTGGTGATAACAGCTTCGGCAAAACCGTATCATGCATCAAATTAAATTAACATACTGATTTTACAATAGAAATCTGAGCACTTCATTTTGATTTACACTTGAGTTATAAATTGAATTTTGTCTTATTAAGTGCAAACTCAACCTATGAAGAATTCACACCTAGTTTTGTTTGTATGCATTTGAGGTAAAACTAAAGATTTGCAATACTTTTTTTCCTTTTAAAAACAAGTTTGATCAATGCAAATTCAGCATAAAGTCATACAGTTTAAAGTTATTTCCATGGTCTCTGATACACTCAGCCTTTGAATGATAGATATTCTAATGAGGCTGATCACTACACTACATCCGCTTTGGGTCAGTATTTTTTTTTTTCAGGCTCTTTTTTTAATTTTTAGAGAGAGAGGGAGAGAGTGCACACAAGCCAGGAATAGGGGCAGAGAGAGACAGAGAGACAGAGAATCTTAAGCAGGCTCCATGCCCCCTCTTTCAGGTTCTTTTAATGCCTTCACATTCTCCCCATATTCATTCAGTGCTGAACATATATTCCAAGTCTAATATAAAGCAAAGAGGTATCTACAAATATATGAGAAGCAAATTAGTGGATGGGTCAAAAATACTGATCTGGGGTCAAACTCTGACTCTACCACTGCGGCCTAAGCACCTTGCTTAATCTGTCTGGGTCTTGGTTTCCTACCTAGTAAGTGTGGATAGTAATAGGACTGCTGGACAGGGTTGTGGTGAAGATCAAGTGAGTTAAAGCAGGTAAAGTACTTAGTACAGTGCCTGACATACATTAAGCACTGCATGAGCATTTGCTACTGCAATTGTTAAGCTGGCCTAGTTGCCAGAAACACACTAGATAAAGAATCACAGAAAAAGTTTGATGTGTTCCTTATTTGCTGAGAATAAATCAGAGCAATAATGACAAAGGGGCTAGAATTTAAATCTGCCTTCTTAACTTGCTATATGTTTCTGGAAAATAATCTCTTTATATTTTAGTTTACTCTTTTACTTTATGGTAAAGATGAGTTCAGATTTTTTTAAATCAGGTAATTTTAGACCCGAAGGGATCACAGGCAAACCCAGTTATTTACAATGAAGGAAAAGTATATTAGATTAAAATTTATCAGGAATCACTAAAAAAAAGTTCTAGTCTATATACTAAACTGTCCAGAGAACTAAAATATATCCACAGAATAACCTTTTTAAAATGTTAACCATTTAGATGGAAATATTAATAAAATGTTACATATTCTACAAAGTGTTTAAACAGCAAATATAAAGCATAACTTCCCTTAATTTCTCAGAGTTGGAATTTACACATCACTTCTTCTGAGCCCAAACAATATACTCAGACATCATTAAGGGGCAGAAAGTTATATATTCTGCGATTTCTGCGTTTTTATAATTCTTGTCTTATTTGGATCAATGTCATTTTACTTAAAAAAAGTTAAGTGCATAACAAAGGTGCATAAAGTAAAAATATGGACTTTGGATAATCAGGTGTCAATATAGGTTCATGGGCTGTGACACGTGTACCATTCTGGTGGGACATGTTGATAAAAGGAAGGCTATGCACGTATGGGGGCAGGAGGTATACGGAAAATCTGTTATCTTGTTCTCAGTTTTGCTGTGAACATAAAACTGCTCTAAAAAAATAAAGTCATCAAAATAGAAAAAAATTAAAAACAAATAAGAAAACTGGGTGAGAGGGGAAAACAATCAGATGAAGGGGGGAAAAAAGATGTTCCAACTTGTACAGCATAACACAGAGGCAGGCTCCCTGCTTAACTCCAAGACCTGTAAGACACTGGCTCGACACAGAAAACAAATCTGATTGAAGAAATAAAACCAATTCCACTGGAAACACATACCTAATCCTAGTACAGAAAACAAGATTTCTCAGTCTTATATTTCTTTTTATAAGGACTCAAAAGTCCTTATTGAGAGCACATTCTATGATGTCCTAAACGTATGTTGTAAGCTGAATTTAATTTTAGAGATGTTCGACTCAAAATATTAAGGGTTTATTATCTAATTTTTATATGATCATATTTAAACCTAACAGTAGAAATCTACAAGAATTTGAGCATACTCCCTTAATTTCCTTTCAAATGTGATTCACACATAACTTACAATGTAAAATCATAAAAACTTAAGACAATTCTCGAGCTATATAGTATGTACAATCCTTGATTCCTACCCCATGTAAGTTTCCTCTTACATCTGTAATGGTCAGGTAAAATGATCACAATAAATTCCTTATTTAGCCAATGGAATAAAAAGTTTGAAAGTACTTTCTCTTAGGATATTGCTCAATCAAAATTCATTAAAATACAGATGAACACGTGAACTCCATCACTATGTAGGGTGTGAACCACATGTTTAAACATACAATAATCTAACGATCTCTCTTAATAAATTTAAATCAAATTAAAATTTGCATATTCAGAAGAATAAATAATCCTTCAAGAATTCTCCAGTAATACAAATTCTTATAGCTGATATATAGGATAGGATTTATTAAATCTATATTGTGACTATATGCTACTATGCCGTAAAAGTCAGTTTGACTGGGATAATTTTATGTTTATAAAATATAAATTCATTCATTACATTAGTCAAGGTCCAAAGAGAAAATAAAGGGTTTATTTAAAGAAGGAATGTTTTTGGGGCACCTGGGTGGCTCAGTCAGTTAAAGCATCTGACTTCGGCTCAGGTCATGGTCTCGCAGTTCATGGGTTTGAGGCCCATGTTGGGCTCTGTGCTGACAGCTCAGAGGCTGGAGCCTGCTTTGGATTCTGTGTCTCCCTCTCTCTGCTTCTCCCCTGTTCATGCTTGGTCTCTGTCTTTCAGTAAATAAACATTTAAAAATTAAAAAAAAAAAATAAAGAGGGAATGTTTTCAAGAGTGTAGGTATAGGAACTATGGACAGTACAATAGCCCAAGGCAGGTGGCCGCTAACCTGTTACCACCTTTAGGCCCCAGGAGCAAGGAGAAAGAACCAGTAATAGAATCCAGTAAGAGACAGTCAGTCATGCAAAGACTGCATGTGGCCTAGAGTAGAAAAGAAAGCTTCAGTTGAAGGACTAGTCAACTCAGGGGGACCTCTTAGGGTTGGAAACCAAAGGCAATAAATACTTTCTTCTTATACTTGCTTCCTCCTCTGCTGGTCACCTTTGAAACGCAGCGACACATTAGAACCTGCACCCACACAGCTCAGCCTCCACGGAAGAGGGCACGGTGTTTGAGGGTGAAGAGTGGACCTGGGCAGGCAAACACAAGGAATGCAGCCTTGTTCTAAAGGTGAGCTCTGCCCACTAAATTACTGATGCAGCTCCTCTCTTGAGGCACTCACTTCAAAAAGCTCTTATTAAATAAGAGAATGGGGGGAGACGGCTGAGCAAAATAGAAATTTATTTTTTATTCTTGGGAAACTTACTTTTTTAGCTGATGTCCCAAACCAAATCGCTCTTTTGTAGAAATCTGAAAGACATCAACAGTGGGCACTGCAAAGGAAAAAATAATCAGTCAAATGTTGAGTTAAAACTTAACTATCAGTCAGGAAAGACTGCAAAGTAATATATATGATATACGATAGTATGTAAACATATATAAGTATATGTTTATATCTTATAACGTACACAGTAAATAGTTATACAGATATACATATTTAAAAATAGCATACACACAGTTCTATTCTGGAGATCATTCATGATCATTACATATCATATACGAATGTATAATATATATGTGTATAAACGTGTAATATGTATAATGATGAAGAATCACCAAAAAGCATAGAAGTGTAAATGGCAACGTGTAGGACAGTATGCACATGATTCTTTAAGTGGATGCGAGACATGTTTATATATACACAACCTCTTTTTGTTTTTCACAATAAAACAGTGTATGATGAGGCACAGGAAACTTATTTTTCAATGGGTAGCCTGTCATGTGCTTTGTATTTTTACCAAGTATATGCATTTCTATAAGTTAATATCTATGATTTTTGTGAATTTAATAAACTCTCAAAAAAAGTCATTCGCCATTCATTATTCATAGTTTTTAAAGAATATCTGACTGTCCACTGTGACAATCACTAGAGATAGAATGGTAAAAAAAAAAAATACAAAAATAACCGTAGACACAAATCTCCTTGCACCCATGGAGCCTTGATCCAGTGGAAGGAGACAGGCAAAAGCTAGATAGATGGAATGCCACATGGCGGTAAAGGTTCTAGAGAAAAAGAAAAAAGGGGAGGGGTCTGGGAGTCAAGGTTGTATGGGCACAATAGGTCCCAACACTAAACAAGATGGCAAAAAGAAAAGTGTCCTAGCCAGAGGAAATCACCAGGGCACTGCCCCTGAGAAAAAAATGTGCTTCAATATCTTAGGAACAGCAAGAGGACCGGTGGCGCCAGAGAGGAGTGAACAAGGTATCACACTAGGAGAGGAGATCTGAGAAGGACTATGGGTGTGGCAGTGTAGGATCTTTGTAGACAACACAGTACAAGTAGGAAAATCACTCTGGAACTCATCAGAGTAACTGGCAAGAGATGCTGTGGTTTGGATCATTGGAGGTGGTGAACTGTCTTGTTAACAGGACATTCATAGACTATGCATGCTCGACAGTGTAAACCAAACTGGCATCCCCAAGTGCTTCACCCCCGTGTTGGCTGTGATTCTGGGACACAAACACTACTGATCAAACAAAACCGGTATTAGTAATCATCTATCAGTTCCTTTCCTAAAAGCATTCTAATCCTTGCAGACAGAGTGAGGAACAGAGTGGACATCATTCTAATCCTACCTGTTCCAAACTCAGGACTATAGAAATTAAAAAATGAATAAAAAATCCTAACATCTTGAAAGCTCAGTGGAATTATTTTTTTTAAAGAAAAAGATAACAAAATTGGAACATCCTGTACTCTCTCTTAAAAGATTCAAGAAGGGGGGGGGGCGCCTGGGTGGCTTAGTTGGTTGAGCATCTGACTTTGGCTCAGGTCATGATCTCCTAGTCCGTGAGTTCATGAATTCGAGCCCTGTGTGGGGCTCTGTACTGACAGATTAGAGCCTGGAGCCTGCTTTGGATTCTGTGACTCCTCTCTCTGTCCTCCCCTGCTCATGCTCTGTCTCTCTCTGTCTTAAAAATGAAAAAAAAAAAAAAAATTAAAAAATGTATTAAAAAAAAGATTTAAGAAGGCACAATCTCTTCATGAAAAAAGTGGGGAGACTGAGGCAGAGAAACAAAAGGGACCTGGTTTAAAACAAAATCCAAAATGCACTAGAAGAACTGAAATAATGACTGGAAGAAATTGTATAAGATGCACAGAGAAAAAAGATATGATAGATACAAATGTTTATCCAGAATATATAAATCAATTCTACAAATTAATGATACAAAGACCCAAACTTATTCATACTATGAATGCCTAGAAAATAAGTGTCAACATTTTACCAAAATGATAAATCTTATAGGGAAATGTAAGTTACAAGCATTGGCTCAATTAACAGAAAATCTGAATTACCCAAATTTTAGAATATACTGAAAGAGCTAACAGGATGTTACTTCCAAAAATGTTCCAAGATTCAAAGGATAAAACTTATGTTACTATTACAATTAGTTACATTTAATGTATTAGTAGATGTTAATACGCCATCATATTCGATGTGGAATGTATACGTATGCTTTACTACCTTTGCATTTTTTCTGTACATCTAAAAATGTTTTATATTAATATTTATAAAAAATTACAAATAGCCTTCTAATAACTAATAATCAGTTAGAAAATAAAGTGGAATATAGAAGTCCCATTAAGCAAAAAAATTAGCAAACAAGTACTCATGACTAAATTTAGCTAAAATTAGTGACCTTAGGCACACACAAAAAAACAAAAAACACAGAACTATACTGATATGTAAAACTAAAAACAACAAACAAATCTTCCTTTAATGGAAAAGTAAATATTACATTGGAAAGGCAGTGAGGGCTGCTTAAGATTCGTGGAAATTATTCTAACACTCTGATCATGTAAATGTAGAGGTACTGTTGATGAGATGATTTGCAAAGAAAAACATTTGTAATAATGTTGGTTGTTTATCACTTTAAACTAAAAGTGGCCTTGTACTTCAGATCAGAAACTAGACTTAGACAACAACAACTCGGAAGAAAATACATAATATAAGAATCAACACTCATGTCTTTTTATTTCAAGTGTATTTCCCCATGTACAATGAAAATAATCCTTATCTTTAATATTAAAGTGGATAAGGAGGTGTATTTCTTTAATTCTTATCATTCTGTTCACTTACATATATATACTGTCAGATTAGCCCTGGCATATATTACCAGCTCAAATAAGTATTATTCATACATTTCCAGAACCTAGGAAAATATGCTTTCAAAAAGAACTATTAACTAGGTCAGTCTAAATGTTGGATTAGTCATAAAACTTGCTTGAGGTAAATTAAGACTGAAGTGTACCAATCAAAAAGAAACATATAAAAGATAACATTCAGGAAAAAAGAAAATAGCCCAATAAGTACACATAACAAAACACAAACTTAACACCAAAATAGATGTCTTACAAACAAACAAAATTAAAATACTTCAGACACAAATTAGCAGAAGTCTCTGAAGTATTTTCAACTTTTTGAAGGAACTATTATGACCTCATCAACTTCTACCTGATCAAGTTTATCTTATTCCCAAAACAGAGTCATTCTCACGTATGAAAAAAGTAAGCATTACCCTCATGTTTTTTTGGTTTACAAACTCTTAAACAGGCAAATCAATGGAAAGAAATGAAAATAGAAAACTAAATTATAGATGAGTTGTAATACCAAAGAATGGGTACTGAACAATAAAGTCATCTAAATATAAATTAGGATATAATTATTAGCACATTTATAAAATCATGCAAATATAACAAGTCTTTAATGAGATACTAAGAAGGAAAAATCTCTATCTAAAACTCAAGATTATATTTAAAAAATGAGTAACACTGCTAAGATTACATAAAAGCATGCCACATTCTCATCTGACATAGACGGAGTAGAGTGAGTGGAGATAACTGACCCAATTTCATTTCTAACTCTGATAATTAAAAAAATAGTTCAGACATTAGAGTTTCTCTTTCTTCTAATCACCATCAGAATAAAATCAAGTGGCCACATGTCAAATCCCTAAAGAAAGAAAAAAACAGCCATATAGCAGAGTATCTAGGGAAACAGCAAAAACACTTGCAATACACCTGGAAGGTGAAATATTGTGCAGAGATTACAAATTATTCCATTCTAGAAATTTAGTGACTTGAGGACAGTTTTATGACATAACATTAAGGTGCATAATTCTACAATTCAATGTTAGCTTTATGAAAATAAACCACGTGTGCACAGAAAAGAGAAACACCAAACTATTTACAGCGCTCTCAGTATAGAGGGATTATGAGTAATTCCTTTCTTCTTTGTTAATTATGCATTTTGACATAATCACGATAAAAATAGGTAACATCTATTTGGCTGGCATCAAATCATATTTTATTTATATGAAGAGTTGATTATTTACGTAGAAATCATTGTATCATTATGCAAAAATAGAAAAGAAGTGGTTCAAAGTTTTCTTCTCATTTTGAAACTTTTTCAAAATGAGAGACCTTCCTATATATTCATCAACTTGAAAGGTCAGATATTTCTCTTATCTAACAGTAGATATAAGTTCTTTAATACACCTAAGGAAAACATGCCAACATCACAGTAAAGTACGTGTGAAGACGGCCACAACTTTATAAGTCAAGTGATTCTAGGTGGGTTTTCAACACTTTGATCAATACAACCCGGTGCGAAGACTCACTGTGCCTCTTTCCAGGTAACATCTGCATGCTGTCTGTGGGAACACTTGCTTTTGGACCACTGCTAGTCATCATGCTAGGAGAAGCCCAAACCACAGGAAGAAGCCGTGTGGAAGGTCAACACTCAAGTCAAGAGGCCCCAGCTGAGCTCCAAGATGACACATGCATCAATTGCTAGATATCTCAAAGTCCAGCATCCTGAGCATCCAACCCAGCAGGGCCTTTCAACGGACATACGCTCCACCTACCATCTGACTTCAACGGCATGGGGACTCCAGTTGAGTTCAAAGAACAGTGAAAGACAGTTATGTTGTTCTAAACCACTACGTTTTGGGGTGGTTTGTTGTGCAGCAGTATATAACTGAAACAACATGAGTAGATACAGCATATGTGTGTGTGTGTGCACGTGAACAAACGCATGCCTGCCGTAGTACATGCATAGGCATGTGTATTTGGATGGGAAATATATCTTAATCTTGTAAGTCT
Source organism: Crocuta crocuta (assembly GCF_008692635.1). Lineage (NCBI taxonomy): Eukaryota > Metazoa > Chordata > Mammalia > Carnivora > Hyaenidae > Crocuta > Crocuta crocuta. The sequence continues at coordinate 1,224,820 of NW_027528006.1, forward strand.
TGTCAAGATTTAATAATGGCGTCCCTTGTTGTAAATAGTTATCACTTGAAACATAATGAAATTGTCCCTTAAGATACTGGAAAACAGAGACACCTGGGTGGCTCAGTTGGTTAAGTGTCCGACTTCCGCTCAAGTCATGATCTCATGGTTCGTGAGTTTGAGCCCTGTGGTGGGCTCTGTTCTGACAGCTCAGAGACTAGAGCCTGCTTTGGATTCTGTCTCCCTCTCTCTCTGGCCCTCCCTGCTCGCACTCTGTCTCTCCCCCTCTCCCAAAAATAAACATTAAAAATTTTTTTTAAATGATAGTAGAAAACAAAAATATTACTAAGATATCCATTTTCAAAATAGAAGTAGGCTATATTTATAGTTAGACTAAATTCATCAGTAATCAGAGGTGGGATAAGTAAACATTAAAATTAAATCTCAGAATCAGAGACAAAAATAATTAAATCTAAGGGCAACCCAAAATATACTTACTGAGCTTATATACAAAGTTCCCTTTTAGGTTGTATTGTGTTTGTTTCACAGCAGCTTGTCAACTTCTGAAATCTAAGACTAAAAGGTTATATATTTCTGCTTCTGCAAGTTATAAAAACAATCAACCACCTTTGTCGGGATGCAAGCATATTTAAATACCATTATCAAGACAGGTGCCAATTATGTTCATAATTTTCCAGATGAACATTTTGCTGGATGCACAATTAATTCATATATAAAATAATAAACAGAAGTAAAACGAACCTGGACCATTTAAATACTGTGTAAGTGAACAATGTAGTCGCACAATTATAGGTTCTGTTCGAATTACTTCCCAAGCCACAGCAATCTCCTCCTGTGCAAATATGTCAAAAGACAAATTAGTCATCTTTTAAAATTCATTTTTTCACAAAATGAAAAAAAAATTTATTTTGCAGAGATACATAAATCATTTAAGTTTCACAAATTACCACAAAACCAACATACATACATAAATAAATAAATAAATAAATATATATATATATATATATATATAATCTGTTTCTTCAGCCAATCATATTTCTTTATATCACTTTAACAAAATCAGTATGTGACTTATAAGAGAAACAAATATTCAATTTCTTCCAACAGTAAAAATAGATGTTTTAAATATACCAATCATGTTGTATAAAGTGATACTTACATCAAGAAAGCTAACATCAATATGCAGATCAATATCTACATCATCAATGGCTCCATATTCCCTGAAAGCAAAGATTAACACTAATTTTTACACTGCCCTTAAAAGACAACATGTGCAAGGTTAAGTAAAAAATTCATTTATGAACTCATATCTTTCATCTCTACAAACAGCTCAGAAGTGACTGGGGACATGAACTCACTCACTCCATGGAGTTGGACTGTTGTCCTCTGTGGCTATTTATACCACCTAGACCTCTTCCTATTTATATGTACAAGCATTTGCATACATAAATTCAAGAACTGTTTGCTTCATAATTTCAAACATTCCCAGTTCTCTGTGGCAAATTAAACAATCTTCTCATATGACCACTTGGTTTTCACTGTGCTCTCTGAAGAAGCGCTGCTTTGAAGGCACAAAAAGGAGTTTCTGACGTGAGGAAGGGGTGGGGAAATAATTTACTGTCACAATAACGTGACCATGAGTTTTTCCTTCCATGCTAAATATCAGTGGTTCTGAAACGGACCCTGATGCTCTGCCACTTAAATGTTACTATGTTCTGACAGGCAGCTCTACAAGCCTGATACATCAAAATTATAGCAAGTGACAATAGTATGTGCCAATGAAGACATTCTAAAAACCAACTTTTCTCCAGCCCAGGTAGTGCTGGAAACCAGCAGACTTTTTAAAAGTTAATGAAAGAATATAAAAACAATAGTTTTTCCATATTCTCTACATACACATATCTGTATTTTTTTATTTTTATAAAATTACAAAGTTACAAAGGTTATACACAATGTGGGATAGAATTATACAGATAACCGAAATGGCAGAAGTTAATTGCCAATATTTTTAAGCACTTATGTGCCAGAAATTATTCAAAGGATTTTACTACACGTGATCATAGTGCACTATAGATCCTACTACCACCTCTAACTCACATATGCATTAACTGAGACCCAGAGTAATAAAGTAACTTACCCATCATGACTCTGTACACAGCCAAGATTTGAACACATATATTCTATTTATTTATGCAGGAGATTAATCAGTTTAATATTCAATAAACTATCACTTTGTTGGAAACCAGGTCAATTATAAACGGATGTACTCATTAGGTCCTCAAAGCCTTATGACAAGGACACTATTATTATCCTCATTTGCAAATGAAGAAATTGAGGTTTAGAGAATTGAGATGAGATACCAGAGTAGATAAGTCAGTGGGGAAGTCAGGCATTGAATTCATGTCCAACTTCAAAGTTGGACACAATAGTATCTGGCACATAGTAAGTCCTCAGTGACAATTTCTGTGTATTATATATTCAAGTAATGCTGATATAATACAAAACTGTGGCACCTGTATGGGGTTCAGAGAAGACATCTTTAATGATTAAGTGTTTTTTTTGTAATTTGATGGATAAAGCAATCAAAGGGGTTTGTGATGTTTGATGTCTGTGACATACAAAATGCAAGCATATTAGAATATAAGAACTTAGCCTATGTACTTTCTCCATTGCCCCCTTAAAAATATATCAAAACACTGACCACGTTTTCATTATTTATGAAATTGTACTTTTTATTCTTTGATATAATATTTTTAGATCACATTAGGAACAAAAGGAATAAAAACGATTCACATAGTAATTAATTTTTTAAAAACATTGTGTGGATCAAAACATCTGTGTTATTCATAAAGGATAAGAATATAACCTTATGCAAATTTAGACATGATTTGACATGCAAATTTAGATACAAAGATCTACCAATTTATTGATGAAATTACACAGACACTATGGCAAGAACAAGGACTAAGGAAATAAACCATCTCTTTAATTTAATGCCTCTGGTTCAGGGGTCAGTGAAATTTTCGTGTAAAGGTCCTAACAGTATTTTAGTTTTCAGGCCTCTGCTGGTCTCTGTCACATATTCCTCTCTGTTTCTGTTCTTCTTTAAACCTTTTAAAAAGCAAACACTGTCTAAGGCTCGCAGGCTGTTCAAAAACAGGACCCTTGACCCATAAGCATCAGCAAATTATTCATAAACATATAAGTCCAATATCTTTTGCTGGTCAAGTTAAAAGAAAGAATCACTAAATGTAATGACGAGGATTGATTAGTAACGACATTCAGTTGATGTTTAAGTGGGGTGACAATTGTAACAAATACGCAGGAAACTTTGCCCAAGAGGATATTTGTTAAGTGCATAAATTGGGGAAAGAAATGAATACTGAATAAGAAGGAAACACTTAACTAAACTATGGCACACTGATATGACGAAAAAAAATTTTTTATCTATTACTCAAGAAGTTGATATAAAAATATTTACTATCCTGAGGGAAATGCTCCAAAGTACACTATTTGGAGCAAGCAGATCAGTAAAACTATGTGAAAATGAAAGAATGTTTATAAATAAAATAGAAATCAAAAAAGAAATAAAAAAACATACTTACATATTAACTATAGATTGTGGGTAAAACTTATTTTACCAAAAATGTTATGTTTTCTAAAAACATATCTACTTTTTTCTGATTGCAAAGGTAGTATAGGCTCATTTTATAAAATGTCAGAAACAGAAAAACAGACAAAAAGCACTGTGTCATACTACCACTCAGAGATAGTTATTGTTACATCTCATTCCATAAATATATATGTAGAAATATATGTACAAGGATAATGTGGCATACAAAAATCTTTGACCTGCTCTTTCTATCACTTCTTTTAAAATGAGGGTTTTTCTATATTATAAAATACTCTTCAAAATCATACAAAGAAATGGTTGTAGCTGTATAAATACAATTGTATAATAAAACAATTATACAATTATTAGGTTGCTGTTGATATTTTTTAGACTATAAATATGGATAAAAAAGTCTCCAGATAAAAATCTACATGCATCTGTCTTCTCATAGAATAATTTCTAGAATTACTGAGTGAAATAAATAATACTACTATATTTGAATAGAACTATATATAATAACTATATATATTACTGGAGCTACATACAGAACTACATATAATAACTACATAGAATAGAAAATGGAATACAATTGCATAGAACTATACACACACACACATATTTATTTAATTTAATTACTTTTTTAAAAGGTTATGATCATTTCCATTCACACCCCCAGGTTATCACAGTGACTATTTCCCATATCCTCATCATCACCAGGCATTTGTTTCCTCTCATCACTGCCATTTTCACAAGGGAGAATAACTTTTGTTTGGATTTAGTTACAATGGCAAGACTCTGGTGCACTCAGAGGCAGGGAGAAGGGGATCAGAGACATCAACAACCAGTAAGAACCTTGCCCACAGCTGCTTTCATCATAGTTTTCCAGGCTTCAGCAGAATTTATCATACAGTCACGATGAGACAGTGACATGTATTCTTTTAAAACCTTTAATACGTGACTTTTAAAGTATTCTTTATATGATTCCTTCCATACTTTCGTGCTTAGTTTCCTCCTGATTTCTAATACTATCGATTTATTTCAACAACAACAAAAAGAAGGAAATAAAGGTTTTCAAGTGCTCTTCCTCACCACCACAGAGCACAAATACAGAGCACATCTAACAGACTTTTAAGGAGGCAGAGGCATTAAAGGTTTGCAATTAACTAAATTCTGCAGGTGTAGATCTGCAAATAGTTACACTTTTTGTTTTTATGCCACACTTCAGAGAATTCACAACAGCTTTGCATATATGCAAACCAATTTCCGTTGTGATGCCCTCTTTATATAATGCCAGTAATTTCACATTTCCCGCTGTGAGATTACAAAGCGTGATTACAGTTTGTCCAGATGCAGCGACCCCGTCATCAGGATTGCTTCTATATCTGAATAACTTTCAGTTGCCCCGGATCTCATGAATAGCAAATGCAGAATCAAGTCAAAAGCCTGAAATATGAATGCAACTTGAATTGTGAAGCCAGATATCTGATTGTGTCCTGAGTGCTGTATTGGGTTTATAATAACTCAAAATAATTTCATGCACTGCCTATATTTATTCACTGTGAAAAGATCACATCAAATTGAACCTGAATACTTTTTCAAGATAAGGGAAACAACACAGACATGATCTGATGTAGTTGTTAACACCCTGGAACTGAGAAAGGGCAGTTCCACAGATTTTTTCCCAGACCTCTGAGCTACTCTTTGAATGGGCAGATCTTGGAATTTGGTCATTTGATTTTAGATACTTCCACATGACCGTTCGACAGAACATACGTATAAAATATATTTTTCAATGAATGTGTATTTTTGAGGGCACTATGTAAAACCTTGGCAATTCGTTCTCTTACTTTTTAATGGAACTAGCCAAGAAAACATCCTCTCAAATGAGATACAAAATACATACTCAATATATTAAATGTCAGACCGTCTATGCTGCTCCTTCATTCTCTATAAAACTATAGCTTATGTATTATACTGTCATGATGTTTTATAATACTATCTGATCAAAATTAGCAGGGATTGTCTAGGTTACAAAAATATATTCTAGATATGTTAGCCTTCCCTTATTGGCTGTCAAGGGAATTATATGTATACATGCATTCATGAAACTTTACCACATGTCCTTGGCAAATATAACTCTATTGCTATTTAGTTAATTCTTGTATTCAATGACTGGTCAGTTACATTTTGAGAAGAAACACATTTTGTGAAGAAACATACACCTTGTGACATCTGAAGCTCACCAGCTTGCATGTCTGTCTCTGCGTGCCTACTCAATGTGTGTTTTTTGCTCAGTGTGGGAGAGATGTTTGTGAATGGGCCAAGAAATATGCAAACTCAGTAGTCAGAAAGAAATCTTGGCAGATGAAAGTATTTGCAAGACTGTATCCAGAGTGTTCTGAAGCTTCTCTAAAAGGCAACAGGACTGAGAGAATTTAAAAACTAGCTCCAGATTAAAAAAAAAAAAAAAAAGGAAGCCCATATAAATGGATAGTGTGTAAGAGGTTGCAGTTGCCACAACTCCCCCTCAGCTTAAAAAATCCTTAGTTTCACTTGAAGAAAAGTACAAGTGACTGCCTGGGATGTGCCATTCTGAAGCCTTCATCTAGATTATGGGCTAGTGTTTTTATTTTTTATTTATTTTTTATATTTTTTTATTTATTTCTAGGAGAGAGAGAGAGAGAGAGAGAGAGAGAGAGAGAGAGACAGCGTGAACAGGGAGAGAGAGAGGGAGTCACAGACTGAAACAGGCTCCAGGCTCTGAGCCGGCAGTCAGCACAGAACCCGACGCGGGGCTCGAACCCACGAACCGCGAGATCATGACCTAAGCGAAAGTCGGACGCTTAACCGACTAAGCCACCCAGGCGCCCCTGGGCTAGTGTTTTTAGAAAATACTCTCCTCTTTGTTTCTTCTATGTGCCTCCTGTCATCACTTTCCCTGGTTTTCAGTCAGACTATTTTTCTGTAGGCTCTAGAGGCAGGGGTGGGGGAATTAACATTCTGAAAAGGACACTGCAAACATCCACGCCAGACCTTTTGATGAATGACGTACTTCAACGTAGGTTAAGCATGTTGTAGTAGCAAACTTCTTCAAATGGCACTGGTTTAACACACAAAAAGGATTTATATCTCACTCACTCTATACAGTTCCTATGGAATCGAATGGCGGAGGAGGAGACACTATTCACTGTGGTCACCAAGGAGCCCTGAGTGATGGAGTAAAGGGGAAACAGGAAACCCTGTTCTGGTACCTCTGCTCACACTTCACTGGCCAAAACTAGCTGTGTCCTTGCCTAATATTAAAAGGGGCAGGGAAATAAAATTCTGCCACATGCCAGAGGGCAGTAACCAGAAGTTCGGTAAGTAGTCTTACTGATCACTACAAATGGGAATGCATAAACCCAGAGAAAGTGGTCTATGCCAATTTATGTGGCTTTTCCCCCCTTCCCTTCCTCTCTCCTCTCCTTTCTCTGTCTCCTTCTCTTTCTCTTAAGGAGGTATGTGGGTCTGAACACAGTAGCGTCATCTCCTCAAACCTCAAAAACTCCTCAGTATGCCCTGTCCCCAGACGCTCAACTCCCAAAGGCCCTGTTACAACTGTCCATCCACAGAAATGATCAAAACACAGAAGAGTCACAGTCTTGCAATCTTCCAACCTTCATTAAGCCTCAGTCACAATAAAAAGGTTTTATTTTTAAAAGGTTTTCTATTACTCCTGTGGCTTCCCCTTTTAAAGCAAAAGATGGTATAATTATAAAGCAAAGGTTATTTGACATGGGCTGGAAGTCTGAAGCACTCTAATCAAACTGTCAGAACCATTTCATTCCTGACTCCATGAGAATTGTGAGACTTGTAATTCCCTACACCTTTCTAAAAATACTAACCTCAAAATGTTTTCAGATGGCACTGATCAAATCCTTTATTTTTTTGTAAATATGGGACTGAAGGAGGCAATTTATAATGAAAAACATAAATATATCCTCATTTTGATGCATGATTCAAGATGAGACATGTCCATTCAGACTGATAAACTATTCATTTTTCGTGCTTTCCCAGAGACCTAACTCACTTCCAGTACAAGAGCCTCTGGATGGGAATTATCATCAATGTTTATAAATATGGTTCAATAAAGCCAGGATTCTGCTTTTGAATGATATGCCATGTACAGCAGAAATTACTTAATAAGCTGGTCATTAGTTTCTGTTTCTATCTCCTCCTTCAACCTACTTTAAGAGGCTTTGTCTCAAGTGAGGCAATCACAGTTATTTCCATCTCTTGTAGAGAACTTAGATGTGGTTAGCTGCCTTTCTCATTAGATGTCACATTAAAAAAAAAATGACACCAAATAGCCTATTACGTATATAGAGGTACTTTTGTTCTTCAAACTCCATTAAGTTCTTATAAGCCTCAATTAAGTAAGAGAACAGCTAATTAGAACAGTCTGTTTTCAACAAACTAAGAACTTTGCAAGGAAGAAGATTCCAAGACCTTATCCCTAACTACTGCCTTTGCCATGTGCCCAGGCCTCAGTATTTGATACTACACAGTAAACTCATTTGTACTTATTTCAAGTAAATCAGACTAGTTCTTCTGTGATTCACACTTTATACCAAGAAGCCTCTGGGAGGTTATTTATTCTGGAAACATCCTCTGTAGCTAGAGTAAGTCTACAGTAGGCAGGAGCATGGCTCATATTCATGAGGATTCAAATTGAATCGAAACTTGTAAGTGCAACACGGAAAGGGGGAAAAATCAAACTCTCAGTGATTTTAGATATTTCATTTGAATGAAATTCCAAATACTTACCTAGCTTCAAGAGCTGATAAATTATAAGTATTTATTAATAATGGAAAATACTAATAGAGATGATCATTGGTAGTTAATAAATTCTTGCTGAAGAAACAAAACAAATTCATGTATATATAAATACATAACAGTATAACTAGAGCTTAGACAGCATGGAAATAGGTGTTTTAAAAAAATCCTTAACTATAAAAGCAATCAACACATGCTAAGGTAATCTTCTCCAAAAACATGTATTTCAAATGAAAAGAAGTCGAACTGCATGTTGTATTGCATGATTAATTGTATTCCAGACTTATTTTTTTAGTGTGGGAGGGGATTAAATTACTGTGATCAAAGTTTTAAGCTGTTAAGCAAATTCTGACTCAAGTTAAAAAATTAGTCATTGTTTTGGACTATTTATTAAGTCCCTAAAGGCTTCTTCCTTTATTCGTTCTAACACACTTACTCAATATCCACATTCCCTACCCTGAAGCTATAGCAGAGATCAACTGAGATATAACTGCAGCTCATTTGTTAAAACCTTGAAAATTGCAAATATTTGCTTTTCCAAGCATAATCCCAATCACTCTCACTCAACTGCAGTCTACCAGAGCTCTGTGAGTGCGAAAGGGAAGATAAGCACATACAACCCCAGCTAATTTAGGCTGCAGGTGGTGGTGAGTTTGTTTCTGAAGTTAAAATGAAACACTTGACAAATATATATTATAGCTGTGCGGTACTTTCGAAATTAAACTATTTGTTTGCTCTCTCAAACTCTGGGTCTGTCCATGGAAGAGAATGTAACCAGATAATGTGAACATCTTTCATAGATGTCCCTTGGAAACGATCAAGGATCCAACAGCCCATATTTTGTATATTCCTTGTGCTATAGTAAGTACCAAAAAATAAACATAATTAAAAACCAAAACAAAACAAGGTAAAGCAAACAACAAAAAAGTGCACTGTCCCCAGGGTACCTGGGTGGCTTAGTCGGCTGAATGTCCGACTCTTGGTTTTTGGCTCATGTCATGATTTCATGATTTGTGGGATTGAGCCCTTTGTGGAACTTGGAGCAGACAGCAGGGGGCCTGCTTGGGATTCTCTCTCTCTCTGCCTCTCTCTCTCTCAATTCCTTTCTCTCCCCCCACTTCCCATACACATGCGCACACACACTCTCTCTCAAAATAAACTTTAAAAACCAAATGCACTGTCCCAGCAGTCACATAATTTAGGGTGAAGATGGGGAGAAGTAAAGCAATAATGACAAGATATGAGAAGTATAAGAAATGAGGATAGAGCTAAATGCGGCAGGAGTCTGAAGGACAGAACAACTGATCTGCGGTGGAGACTCAAAGAAGGCTCCAGGAGTAGCTGGCCTCTGGACTGGGGCTTGAATAAACACAGCAGTGGGGTTAGAGTGAAGCACCTCTTGGTAAGAAACAAGTTCACATAATAAATGCCTAGAGTCAAGAGGGATCACAGGGCGACAGTTGGACAGGGCCAGCTGTGGTCTGGGTGGGTAAGGCGGGAAGGCCAGTCAGGCTGGGACAGGGGTCTGGTACTCCACTGCGAGCTGGAGGCTGCTCTTTAGGCAAAGAGAAAGAATCTGAAATAATCAGATCTGACTCGTGGAGGGAAACTAAGATAGTGGCAAGAAAGCATCTTTTTTAAATGAAGGAGAAAAACAGTAAGTAAGTAAAGATAGTGGGGTCTTCTGAATAATCAAAAGTAATAAATAATAGTCCAAAAATTTATCACCAAATTATATATTAAGGAACTGAAAGATAAACTACATTATCATTCAAACACTCCTCAAATTTATGTCCCTTTTTTTCCCCCTTCTTTTTTTGGGGGTCAGATCACATCACAGTGTGATCTGGACCTCCATGGTTTAATGCATTATTTACTTTTATTGTTTGCGTGGATGTGTCCTTGATTTATGATTATAAGCATGGACCCAGCTGGCCAAATCTATTACAGGAATTGATTACGACGCTACTTAAGACTAACTCTCCAAAGTAACTAATTTCTTTAATTCATCAATGTCTTCTTAAACCACATGTACCAAAAACAAAACAAAAATCCATACAGCCATAGACACACCATTTTATATCAGTAAAAACACAGCAGTTTGAACTGAAAACATTCAAATGTAATTGAGCCCAGAATACTTCCCCTTAAATTACTCAAGAAAAAAAAATCCCAGTGACTGACTTACCAAATCATTTTGATTTGTATGCACGAGAGGTATTTACTTACCTGAGAGAAACTGCATGTGGCCCGTAGATCTCTCTCACCGCCGACAAGTCAGCCTCGAGCTGTGGGTGCTTGTGCAGTTCCCCGTCGTAGTTCACCTGATGGAAAGGGGCGGTTGAGAAATGACTTAGGGGTGGTGAAGAGACTCAAAAGAATCAAATACAAACCATCTCTTGGACAGGACACCCTGTTGTTTGTGCCACAGGCATTTCTCACTGAAATATACAGAGAATACAGTAAGATATTCACTAAAGTTCATAGGTTCACATATGTCTAGTGTAACTTACTATGTTTGAAAGCAAAATTAGATTACTTTGATATGGGGAAAAGACCAATGTTTAAGAGACTAAAGTAGTGGCTGGCGGATGATCTGAAAACTTCTAGACTGAATATCTAGACTGAGGAAAAGCATTTACTTCCTCTCTGCAAATATTAGCTGTGTAAACAAAAATCAAAACTGGAAGGATTATTTTGCATAATGTTAAAGTGCAACACTAGTTAGAGAATCATTAGGAAAAGTATCGCATTGCTGGAAGGGCCTTCTTGGAGGGAAGGAGCCCAGTTGTATGTATATATGTCCACACCTCTACGGCCTGGTTTATGCTCGATTGATAAATTGCCAATATTTGATTCCAGAAAAGTAAACTGACTTGCATTCTTTTACATAATAACAAATTTGGCTTTAAAGCACCACTTTAACATACTACCTTCCCATTATACTATCCAAGTTACAAAGTTATTTGATCAAGGGGTGCCTGGATGGCTCAGTCCATTAAGTGTCCAATTTCAGCTCAGGTCATGATCTCACGGTTCGTGGGTTCAAGCCCCACATCAGGCTCTGTGCTGATAGCTTAAAGCCTGGAGGCTGATTCAAATTCTGTGTCTCCCTCCTTTCTCTCTAGCCCATCCCAGCTCACACGCACACTCTCTCTCTCAAAAAGTGAATAAACATTAAAAATTGTTTTAAATTAAGAAACAAACAAACAAACAAAACAAAGCTATTTGATCAAGGAAATTACAGAAACATGGGGCACTTGGGTGGCTCAGTCAGTTAAGCATCTGACTCCTGGTTTTCGCTCAGCTCATTACCTTATGGTTTGTGAGATGGAGCCCTGCTTGGGATTCTCTCTTTCTGCCCCTCCCCCAGTCACTCACATATTATCTCTCTCAAAATAAATGAATAAACTTAAAAAAAATTTTTTTTAAGTTTAGAGAAACAGAACAAGATGCCTACACAGTCATATCCTAAAATCAACTGCATGGTTTAAAGTTTTAACATGATCCTGGAAAAACAGTGAATTCTTTTATACATGTGGTTATGCCATTTTCATCTATATAAATTATGATGTTTCCTCATCAAAATTTTTCAACACACACTTTATAACAGTGTAAGAGGAAAAGACAATGAATACAAAGATTGCAGATATTCAGTAATGAGGGACCATCAACATGTATAAAGGTTAATCTTCTATTTAAAACTAACAATCCACGCTTTTGTTAGAAGTGGCATCATTTCAAAACAATGACTGAGCCCAATATGCTTAAGAAATACAGAAAAGTCAAAAGACTTATTCTATAATGAAATGCTGCCTGTAAACTCGCTGTGATGAAGCAAGACAACTTCAATGTGAAATGATTACAGTCAAAGAGTTGCAAAAGGAACCTTGATTTCTGAAAATATGTAGATATAAGAAATTATACAGATTTCCGAGTTAGCTATAGAACGAACACGCAGGTCTCTCAGGTCACAAACATAGATTTCTGCTAGGACGTAAGGCTATTAGGAACTCTGAGAGTGGATATTTGACGGGCCTGATGGGCTTACCTGCCCTCCATAATAAAATTCTTCAGAGTCATTATCACCTTCGGAATCTTCTTCCACCGTACTATTTTGTCTTGACTCCTTAAAATAACAGAATAAGAAAAGAATTTTAATGGTCAAATTAGCTTACCTTCTTTTGAAAAGAAAGTAGCAAATGGCCATTACAGATAGATCTTGTGCTTATCACATGGATTTTATATTAAAAAAAGTGTGTGGCGCAGTACAAGCCCAAAACAAAGGCACTAAGAGACAGTTTGTCAGTGTCTTAAGCACTATTGTACCTCTTTTATAAAAGTTCTATTTCACTGATTTTGAGTAGTACAATTTATTATTTGATGTTAACATAAAACTATGTATCATCAATTACAACTTTGGTTTTGTTCTGATAAAACATCTGACAAGTTCATACTGATTCAATTCTTTATTAAAAAGCTCCTTAGCACTGGGGCGTCTGGGTGGCTCGGTCAGTTAAGACTCAAGAGTTTGGCTCAAGTCATGATCTCGCAGTTTCTTGAGTTTGAGCCCGATATCGAGCTCTGCGCTGACAGCTCAGAGCCTGGAGCCTGCTTCAGATTCTGTCTCCCTCTCTCTCTGCCCCTCCCTTGCTCATAGTCTGTCTCTCTCTCTTTTCTCTCTCCTCAAAAATAAATAAACAACAACAACAACAACAAAAAGTTCCTCCGCATTATTTATCCCTGATTGTTCTCACTTCTACTGCCAACACTACACAATGGTATGAAATGAAAGACACTCTAACTCCAATAATGTAAAAATCAAATTATGAAAATAAATATGAATTACATTATGAAGAGAGCTTGCTAAATACAGAAATTATTTACTTTAGATTTTAGATTTCAAAAGGATGTTTATATATGCTTGAACTTGAAATCTGAGTATCTTTTTCTTTTTTTTAATTAAAAAAAATTTTTTTTAACATTTATTATTGACAGTGAGAGACAGAGCACAAGCAGGGGAGAGGCAGGGAGAGGGAGACACAGAATCTGAAGCAGGCTCCAGGCTCTGAGCTGTCAGCCCAGAGCCCGATGCGGGGCTCAAACTCACAAACTGTGAGATCATGACCTGAGCCGAAGTTGGACGCTTAACCGACTGAGCCACCTAGGCACCCCTTGAAGTCTGAGTTTCTAATTAACTGAACCACATCTGCCTTGTGTCTGAAGTCCAAATGATAAAATTTATCTAAAGTAACTAATGATGATATTCCTATATCTGGCTCTGTTAAAATAATTAGGAGAAAGGCAAATTCCATTAGACACAGTAATCTATCAACCCAATGCTTTGAAATCATCCCTAAATTTCTAGACCAAGTTTCAGATTCTTAAGGAAAATGAAAAACCTACAAATGGGAACTTGGGTTTTATTAAATGCTAACAGGTTTTGGTTTCAGGGCCAGTATTGCTAAATCTGTGGTTCTCACTGTGGATGAAACAATAGAGGGAATGATACAATATTGGTGGGGGAGGAGGGGGGAGGATTTGTTCCGGGCACATAGTTTGAAAAGCAAAACATTGTCAGTCCCATTGCACTCATTTTGTTTGTTTGATGCCCCGGTGTTTATTGACTGATTCTAGCGAATTTTTTAAAGGAGAGGAAGGGGTAGCAGGAGTTTGTTGTTGATGTTGTTTTAACATTGGCCACTAATAATAAGACTATATACCCATACTCTTTGCTATCTTAGCTAAAGAGATCACCTTTTACAAACAAAATGATAAGGGTCTGACATAGAGCTTTCAGAACTGTAAGTTACACGACACGCTCCTCATTCAACTACATTATTTGACAGAGAATTAGTTAAGCCTTGTGTGCACTTCATTTAGATTTAAACCAGACATTCTTTCTGCTATTCTAAAGGAAGCTACCTTCTCAGGGTTAATTCTAGGTCACTACCCTTCCTGACACTTAAGTCTCTCCGCCACAAGCATGGGCTTCATACACTATACGCGGTCTTAACCTAAATAACAAGGATATTAACTACAAATACAAGGTAAGTTTAAAATGTATGTATTCTGTTTTGAATTAAGTATAAAATATGAAATGTAATTTCCATACCTCTCCATTTTCCTTCTGTAATTTTGATTTTATGGATAAGCAACAGTTAATGTCATTTGTCTTCCTTAATTCTGAAAGGAAGTTATAAAACATCATTTATAAAACATCATTTTAGTTTTCAGCAGGCTATTTATCAAATATTTGTAAGTTTCAGTCTCAAAACACACCTCAGGTGATTCTCTCTTTGCTAAAAGCTTAAGGAATATTTAAGAATTATATTATGCTGGGAAGTTACATGATATATAAGCAATTCTGATTTTTTAATTGCCCATAAAAATATAGTCAAACCAAAGTGCCACCACACACACTCCTTTAGCTCTCATTTCTGTATTTCATGGGATCTACATTGCCATAAGCTTTTTAAATATTCATTTTGTCTACCAGTGTCATTATGCATGGAATATTTTCACAAGAGCAAATACCAACATAATGCATTTAAACAGGGCTTTTTTATAGTGTAAATTTATGCATTTAAAAAACTGTTGAAAAACAAACTAATGCAAGTTAGATAGAAAATTTGTATGGGAAACCAGATTTATAGATGCTAAAGATAAATATGTGTTACATGGGCTAAAAGAAACAAAAAAAATAAAGCTACCTACTGCTGAGAAAATATTAACCTAGAGTTTAAAAAAATAGTAGACTCCTATTACCTGTTGCTATTCTATGGAAAATTATTGGAATTGGCTCTGTAGTAACTAATACATCTTCATCATTTTCTGAACTTGACACATACGTATTATCTGCAAAGAAATATGGACAATTAAAGGCATGGTAACAAACAAAATACACCCTTTATTAAAAAAAGGTAAGTTATATCCACATCACTTTTATCATCCATGAAGCACATACTACTACTCTGATTAATCTCAGAAAAAATTAAGTATATTTCAGATTTATGTGTGCTTTAATTTTCAATGGCCTCTTCAAAGACACTTGCATCTCCTAGAGAAATACAGGCTGTGGTTAGAGACTATTATCCAAACAGGATGCAGATATTGGGAGAAAGCTAAAACAATAACATTCAGTGCAAAAGAAAAATTCAATATTAAATCATGAAAAAAGCTGAACTAAAGCTTTGGTTGAAAATCATACTCTAATATACATTTACTTTCTCTCTATATATTACTCTAATATAGATGTATATATTTTATTTTTTTGTTTGTTTTTTATTGAATTTTGAGACAGAGAGACAGAGCACGAGTGGGGGAGGGGCAGAGAGAGAGAGGGAGACACAGAATCCGAAACAGGCTCTAGGCTCTGAGCTGTCAGCACAGAACCTGACACGGGGCTCAAACCCACGAACTGTGAGATCATGACCTGAGCTGAAGTTGGACGCTTAATCGACTGAGCCACCCAGGTGCCCCTACCTTAATATATATTTTTAAACTGATGTGAAGTCTCACAATTATTCTTCTTCCATAAACTAATATCACTAAATAGTACAAGTTGAATGAACAGAAAACATTAAATTATTCCAAGTTATTTGTTTTCTCCAGAAAAAATACTCTTTTAAGTTTAGGATTTATCCCTAAAAATACAGATCTTTGTGTATACGACAATATAACACACAGCCATGTATTCTACTTTGACAATTACTGGGGATCTGTGAGACAGTTGTTTACCAAACTTGTATAAACTATAAATATAAAAAGTGTAAAATATTCCCAACAAATGATAGAAACCTGTATCAATTTCTGCAAAAGGAAATGAGTATTCTGACAACTGACTGAACACACGATAAAAGATATTGAGCCAAGTTTTCATAATATTGTGTCAGTACAGTGAGAACATGATCTTTAATTGACAGATATCAGAGTCACTACTTTATTTCTAAAGAAACATCTGTTTTTAGACCTTGAGTGCAGTGAGTCAATGAGTTTGAGATGTGTTCACAGCACAGGCACAAAAGACTCTCAACAGACCTAAGGCTTTGCCAGTTATTCTGGAAGGTGAGAGGAGATGAGTGTGGACTGGATTTGAAACAAAACAGGTTTGCCTCATTCCTTTGTTTTAATTACAAATTCCAAATTTGTAGTTTGAGGAGGGTGTGCGATTTTGTGTTTGTCAAGTGGGACCACAGATTATGAAGCAGATTTAATAGAAATTTGTTTTAATTACTGTTTTATCACATTGGTTGAGACTTTGACCCTTTATTTAGAGTCTCTTCTGTCAACAACCTCAAATTCTGAGGTAAGGAGCAAAACTCCTCTATTAAAGCCAGTATTTCAATTTCTTAAACCCTCATCCAGAGTCTTACTGATTCAAGGTTATTTGCTACTGAATCAACTCAATTAGTTTTTCCCTGTAGATAATGGATTCCTTGAAGCAAACTTATGAAGAAAAAGAGTACAGAAAATAAAAATGAGCATTAAAGGAGAAAAGTAATAGCTAACCACCAACTAGAAGGGGAGATCCAGAAAAATCCACAAAGTGGACACAGTATCTCAGTGTCATAGAACCAGGAGCATTTTACTAAAGCTTCAAGAGGCAAGTAAGTTAAGGCCTTCTGTTTATGATAACAGGGAAGTGGATAACTCAATCTAATGGATCAAATGGCTTGGGCAGTGTTGGCACTAGAAGGCAATCAGCTTTGATTCAAGAGAATATAATCTGGTGAACACACGTTGTATAATGCTTTAAGACACGATTATGCAGTCAAACACATCATTTTCTAAGAGACTGTTTTACCAGTTCATCTTGATTAGTGTTTAGGCATTTGAACACTTTCAATTTCTGTTTCTGGCTTAATTTATCCAAGCTAAAATATTTTCAGGTTTCATGACAGTATCTATTAAATCATCAGTACAACATCATAGGCCTGATCAAAGAGGCAGAGCCAAGTGAAAAACAAATGGAGATAAGTAGACAAAGCACATAAAATCTAGACCCCGCTACCAACTAGCTATAGATCCCTTTTAATTAAGCCTTCGCTCCAAAGTGAAGGTTTCCTGATGCTCTTTGAGGACAGTCTCAGCTGTATGAATGAATTCTGTGTTTTCGCTTTCTGTTGTTCTTTAAACAATCATTTCTAAACCTTCCTCAAAGTATTCTGACATCTGTAATAATAAAATCATCTTTGCTTAGACATGAGAAAGTAGGATGTAAAAAGGATAAGGAACGCATTTAAGGTAAGAGAATGAGTCAGTGACTAAATAGAATGTTTCCAAACTCAAATTCCTTCTCTGGAATTCTCCTGTTTGACTCCAGAGGTGCCAATTTTTTTCCCCCCTGAAACTTCTGAGGACAGCTAGGTCCCTTAACGTGTAAGTTTTGTAGAGGGCCTACAGATCATTATTAAAGGCTGTTAACAACGTGACCACTTTCTCTTCCCTGCCCTACCAGACTATGCAAGCACTACTGCAATTTCCATGGACAACTGGGGAGACGAGGGTAGAGGGCTATGAGAAAGCATCTGTTAAACTACTGTTTCCATTCTATTTCAAATGCCACATAATTTAAGCCAAGTCATTCCATTATTCATTACTATGTAACTTAAGAAAAATAATACAATTATAATAATAATTATATTGGTTTTGTAATCTAAGCTGGCTATCTCTCCTGAATGTTATATTATATAATATTTATGTACTTCATATAACCATCAAGCCAATCAACTATTATCCCTATTTTAAAGATAGGGAAGCCAAAGCTCAGAGAAATCAAACAATTTGCACAAATTATTTAAATAATGAAGGGGCACCTGGGTGGCTCAGTCAGTTAAGTGTCCAACTTGGGCTCAGGTCATGATCTTGTGGTTAGTGAATTTGAGCTCCACATCGGGCTCTCTGCTGTCATGCAGAGACCCTGCTTCATATCTTCTGTCTCCCTCTCTCCCTCTCTGTCCCTCCCCTGCTTGCTCATTCTCCCTCTCTCTCTCTCTCTCTCAAATAAATAACAATAAAAAATTTACACATGGCTAGTAAGTGGTAAAACTGTCTGAATTCAAACATCAGTTCTTTGCTATGTTTTTTTAATATTAAAAAAGTGTCACTCAGCAATTGCAATATCTTGTAAAACATAAAAAAGGGATGAGAAAATTCACACCTACCAGTAGGTGAGCCTCCTAATTAAAGGTGGGAACTGATGAGGAAAAATTCTGCTGTTCTGTTACAGCAGAGCCAATTATCTGTGACTTGTAATATATTTGCCTTCAAAAAGTAAAAATCTGTCTACAGTATAAATTCCATAAGGAAGTACAAGTAAACCAGAAGGCTGCTCTATTTCTTCACTTCATTTTAAAAAGCCCACATATCATTTAGCATTGCATTTATGAACATGTTATTTAAGGTATACTTAATACTCAATAAAGACCTTCTTTGTTCACAGAAAACAAAACTATGACATGAATTTCAATAGGTGGGCCAGGTTACTTAATAGATTTAAAATTATAAAATGATAATTTTGTTCCTAAGGAAATAAACAAAGTGGCATAATTCTGAATCTGGAGGATTATGCTCATATATTTCCACAGGGCAAAGTAAGCTCCAAATTTTCAAAGTTAGATGATGAGCTAATCATTCAACCGTATAATCCAGAAAAAAAAGGAGGGGAAATAGACTGGGGAACATTAGCAGAAGGAATTAACGAAAGTACTACCAAGATGACTCATAGTAATTACTATCAAGATTTAGAAAATTTCAAAAACAACATAAAAAGCTATCTGAGTTGATTTTTACATAAGTAAACTTTGGGGAAGAAAAATCAAAAGGAGAAAAAGACAAGAACAAATGTAAAACAACAGATATGAGAAAGGAGAAATAATCACAAAGATGCCAACTGTCAGATGTACAGGCTAAAAACGATAAAAAACTTTTTGCTATAAAAGTTGGGACATTTCACCAACACAGTGAGCCTTCATGTTTAGAAATGACTAAGAAACAGAAAAACAGAACATATGACAATCATGGCAGAAAAATAACAACTGCCCCAGAACCATTCTTAAAGAGATACCAGGCTCTGAGAGATTTGCTAGCATGTTCTATCAAATGCCAAAGAATAGCTGCATTCCTTCAGTAATGCCAACTCTTTAACCATGAAATATATGACCAAATGCACATACTTCCTACAGATCAACATTAAGATATCTGCTGATAATATAACTTGTGATCTTGTTGTTCAAAGGAGAAAGCATCTGTGATACTTCAATAGATAGTAAACAAGAATTTGATAAAAATTTAAAACTCATTCTATTTAAAAAAATTTTTTTTACACTTATTTATTTTTGAGAGACAGAGTGAGACAGAATGTGAGCTGGGAAGGGGCAGAGAGAGAAGGAGACACAGAATCTGAAACAGGCTCTAGGCTCTGAGCAAGAGTTCAGCACAGAGCCCAACGCGGGGCTTGAACCCACGAACCATGAGATCATGACCCGAGCCGAAGTCAGACACTTAACCAACTGAGCCACCCAGGTGCCCCAGAACTTATTCTGAAAAAAAAAAAAAAAAAAAAACTTGGTAAAATGAGAAAAATAGTTCTCTGAAAGCGGATGGAAACATGCTCACTAATTTTGGAAAAAAAGGACAAAGCTGCCAACTTTCACATTAATTATTAAAAATCATTCTGGAACCTCTAGCAGTGTGATGGGAGAAAAAAACACAAGGATGATTATTGGAAAGGAGGAGCAAACATAATTTGTATTCAATATTATCTGCCTGAGAAATCAAGTGTATTAACTGAACTGTTAATGGAAATAAATATAGATTAAAATTTAATAACAGGGAAAATATTGTCATAGTAATACTTTGAATTTTTTTAATGTAGTAACACTCACTTTGATGAAAACTCCATAAAAACAACTACCACTACTTCTTTCATAGAAGTGACAGGAATCAGAACTAAATTACATACTTGGTTTTACCATCAAACTGCATGTCCTTGGAAAATACTATTTAACCTCTCTTGGCACATTTCTTCAATTATAAAGTGTCATGACAGCCTCTGTTCTGCTTATACACAGACTGGCATTTACCATCTATTCTATTATGTGTATGAAACACTTGGTATACAGTGTACTAGTTATATCAGCCAATTCAAAGTTCTACCCCAAAATGCATTACTCTCTCTTACACCAAAACTTGTGTTTTATTTACACTCCTTTTATTTTTAGAAATGAAATTATAGTGGAAATTCGCTACAGACTTTCTCCAAGAATGGAATTTATTTTTAAAAAGCATAAATGATAACCAGTGTTTAAGTTTCAATTTTTGTATATTGCATTTCCAAGAGGGGCTCCCTCCTGGCAGAGTGAGAAAAAGTCAGTAATACCTCTTGGCCACAAGAGGGAGCTAAACATTCGGCTCCCTAGGCTTACTAATGGCCTCTTCTGCCCTATTTCCTGTGCTACATAATAATTCACTTACTGTCTTCAAGGTGGGCTTTGATTTGTGGCATTATTTCTATCACTCTGACTTCAAGTCCTCTCATGGTTGATATCTCTAGGAGCTGCCTCAGATGAGAAGCACAATAATTATAATATTTACAACCCTGGGGCTTTTATTTTCCTAACATACTTATTAGCAAACATTCAGCATCAAAAACATCTTATATCCTAAAGGAGACAGCTGATTGCAAAATCATCTACAAAATTTTCTTTATAAATACTTCTTGTCTTACTTCTTCCAATCAAATCTGCTTAGAACACTTTGTATGCTACTATTAAAAAAGTAAGCATCTCTTTAATAATGAAAAACTTCCACTGTAAAACTGTACAAAAGTTTTAAAGAATACTATGCTTAACATATATGGAGATCATAGCAAAATAACTGAAAGGAAGTTTATGACTTACAAAATTATTTTTAAATGTAACATTTGATTTTTTTAAAAGATTAAATGCATGATGCAAACTGCCACAAAAAAATACTAGCGTGAATGCTAAAGAAATAAGTTTTATATCTTCATACTATTTTATGAACTAATTATTTTTATTTATTTAAAACATTTTTTTGTTTATTTTTTGAGAGAGAGAAAGAGAGAGACAGAGCATGAGTGGGGGAGGAGCAGAGAGGAAGATACAGAATCTGAAGCAGGCTCCAGGCTCTGAGCTGTCAGCACGGAGCCCGACACGGGGCTCAAACCCACGAACCGTGAGATCATGACCTGAGCTGAAGTCGGATGCTTAACTGACTGAGCTACCCAGGCTCCCCAGGAACTAATTAGTTTTAAAAGTACTCAAAGTATATATAAAAATACTCAAAGTATATATAATCAAAGTTGCTTATAGCAATTTAGTCATTTTACATAGAAAAATATGGTTCAAATTGTGCAGATAATGTGAATAAAATGGCTAGATTTGAATAAGAACTGGAATTATGCGTCTAATTGATGACACTGACAGATCACAACAGTTAGTCTGGTGACCACCGGATTTTATTAAGTCAGAATGCTGGAGTAAAATACATATATATATGAAATATGGCAGTTAAAATTTGCTGTTTTTTGCCACAAAATATGATAAACAATAGATGCTTGCATTATATTCTTTTCTCTGAGATAAACCAAGTTATTTTTTCTGCACTAAGTCTACAATACTTATGCTTTTATTCAAGATAAAATAGGTATCACTTGTGAGGAAAATACTAAAGAGAGATATCCAGGGCACCTGGGTGGCTCAGTCAGTTAGGCGTCCGACTTCGGCTCAGGTCATGATCTCACGGTTCGTGGGTTTGAGCCCCATGTTGGGCTCTGTGCTGATGGCTAGCTCAGAGCCTGGAGCCTGCTTCGGATTCTGTGTCTCCTTCTCTCTCTGGCCCTCCCCTTCTCACACTGCCTCTCTCTCTCTCTCTCTCAGAAATAATTAAAACATTAAAAAAATAAAATAAATAAAATAGAGACATCTTGTTTATATAGCTTCACACTATCATGACTAAATGTTGGCACAGGCAGCTTGGGCTCTGATGAGACTACATGTGTCTAGAAGACAGGACTGACCATGGCCTAGAAGAAAAAACCCTTGTTTGACTGACAGAAAAATGGATCTGCATTCTGTTTTCTAGGGAGAAGTGTCTGTGGGCCTAGTAATATATTGCAGGTAACAGACACTGAGAGAGACTAGCTGTGCATGAGCAAGATACCTAGTCTAGTCCAGTGGTTCAGTCCACAGACTCTGGACTCCTGGGTTCAAACCCCAGCTCTTCCTCTTCCTAGCTGTGTCATCATCCGTGAAGAAAATGGTGATGTTATGGTAACAATCTCATAGGATCGTGAGAACTGTTTAATGAGACATAAACTTAGAGAAATGAAGCAGAGAAATAGCTAATATTTTTAGCTATTTTTACCTATTATTTTAGCTGCTATTCTTACCTACTATTTTTACATTATGAACATTCAAATGATGTTCCAAAGCCAACTGAACTAGTTCAGAGAATCTGTTTTTTTTTTTTTTTTTTGTAAGAAAAATATATATAGGCTGAAGCTACACATGGGCTCAAGTAAACTACTTTTCATCAGGAAACTACTTTGATTCTGGACTGCATCTCAGGGTAAGACATATATCTCACAGGTAACCAACCCCTGCCAACGCTCCACTCCCATGCATATTTGTATATATTTTCCATCCCCCAAAAGAAAAAAATTATTCAAAGAAAACATGACACAGTATTTGTAATAAAAACAGAAAGAAAAAAAGCATACCTGGGTAATCTTCAGATACATGTACTGAATAGGATACACTGTTAAAACAGGAAAAAAGAGAAAGGCTCAAGTTACTGCTACGGAATATATGTTCTTACAAAATAAAAAACCAACGTCATATTACTGATTCATTTTTATAGATATAAGTATAAACAACTAACATCCAAAACGGATTAGAAAAAAATCTTTTGATTCTTGACATCGGAAACTTATAGATTTTTAAGACATATTTTCCATGATACTGTAAATGAGTTTTGAAATATCTTTCTCCCAACACTGGTACTTTTAGTATAGACAGGTTTTCTTAATCTCAGCAATATCTAATATTCCCTAATCTATGATTCTTTGTGTCATCTGCTCAGATTTTATCAAATCATCTTTTTTTAACCAAAAATAAAGTATTCCTCCTATTTAGTACAGTAGTCCAGAATTTAAACATTTATTTTTAATACTGCGTCTCCACAATCTGCTGTGCTTTTGAAACATGTCCTTTTCTTCAAAGATTTAACCAAAGGATGACAGTGTAACTCATTGTTCATCAGCCAATCTCTCATCATCACTATATAGATTAAATAAACTATCCCTTATTCTCAGAAGGATTGGGTTGCATTAAAAACAATTGTTACTATATGACATACAGCACATATCCAATATTAGCCTTCTGAATGGATTGGCCGAACTGCCACCTGCCAGAGAAAAGTCAAAATTTAGTTTATGTTCAGCCAAATTAACTGCCTGTAAGACATTCAATTCTCTTTGAAGGAACAAAGAGAACAGAATCTCTGCAAAGTATCATTCACAAAGTGAACCCAATAAAGCTCAAATTACCTGACACATGAACAAACAGGAAAATCTAACCTATATTCAATGGAAAGTTTGACCGAAGTGCTGGAATCGGCCCACAATGATGTTAAAACGGTTATTATAAGTATATTTGAGGAAGTAAAAAGAAAAATCCAATCCAAAGAAGAAAAAACAGATCATCAGGGTCTTGTGGGATGCTAGTAAAAGGGTAAACATTTTGTATAATTAAAGTTTCAGGAGGTAAAGAGAGAGAAAATGCTGCAGGAAAAAAAAGAGCTGGCAATCTTCCACTTTGAGTGAAAGACTGATGTACAGACTGAAGAACCCCAGAAAACTCCTAACAAGTTAAACGCAAAGAAAGCTACATCCAGGTACACATAGACAAACTGCTGAAAACCAAATGTAAGGAAACAGTTTTAGAAGAGAAAAAACTGACACATTACACACAGGAACATATTAAGAGTCAATGCTTTCATAAGAAACTATAGAGGACAGAGGACAGACAGAAGAATGATAAAGAGTTGAGGCAAGGAAAGGTGGTGGGGCTGAGAACTATGAACCCAGAATTCTATATCCAGGCCACAGATCTTTAAAAATGAAGATAAATTTAAAAACTTACATATGAAAGAAAATTGTGGACATCTGTCCCAGCAAACCTAAGGCAGAAAAAATCCTAAACAAAGTTCTCCAGGTGAATGATATTAGAAAATCAAATATCCAGATAGAATGAAAGTACCAGAAATTGTAAATATAAAAGACTATTTTTCTCTTACAGTTTTAGAAATACATGACTTGTTTAAAGTAAAAATTCTAACACTTCACTATGGGATTTATGACATATGTAAATGTAATACACCTGACAATTATAACATAATGTCAGGGAGGGTTTAAATGCTCATATATAGTTTCAGGGTTCTTATATCTTATACAAAATGGGATAATACTAACCCTAAACAATCACTTCTAAGAAACATTAAGGATATACATTGTAATCCTTAGAACAACCACGAACATTTTTTACAAAGCCTTTAAAAACAGTAAATGATAGAAGTGGAATTCTAAAATCACTTAATCCAAAAAAAAAAAAAGGTAAGAAAAGAAGAGTAAAACACAGAAAGAACAAATAAAAAACAAACTTTAAATGGTGCCCGAATCTAATCATAGCAAGGATTGCATTAAATGTTAATGGACTAAAAGGCAAAGCCAGCCAGAATGGATTTAAAAAAGCAAGATCCAATTCTATGCTGTCTTTAAGAGTTCCACATTAAATATAAAGGCATAGATTCAAAGAAGGGAAGTTATACCAGTGCAAATGGTAAGCATAAGAGTCAAATGTTTAAATTAATAACAAAGACTTCAAGACAAAGATACAAAGAGATCATCATAATGATAAAAGGGTCAATTCATCAGGATGAAGGCACAGCAATCATAAATGTGTATGCACCTAATAAGAGAGCTTCAAAATACATGAGGCAAAATCTGACAGAATTAAAAGGAGAAAAGCACAACTTCACAATCAAAGTTTGAGTAACTAATAAAACTAGACACCCCCTACCCAAACTGCTGAAGACACAGAAGATTTGAAATAGATTTTCATAAAAAACAATTACTGTAGAATATCCTTGTCTTTTCAGGTACACATGGACCAAGAAAGATCATATACTGCAATATAAAACTAGTCTCAGTAAATGTGAGTGAATGGATGGTTGTGGTTCACCATAGTTCATGTCTTGAATCTCCTGCCTCATCTAGCCCTTATGACACTGCATCTTAAGTCCTCAAAGAGCCACTGCCTTTTAGAATTTGTGACTGGACTTTGGGCAATGTGACTGTGGCCAGAGGCAATGCAATCCCTCCGGGCAAGCCCAAGTCTCCTGGACTCCACCAATCAAATCCCTGGCCTGCTGCTTAGCCCCTGTAAAGTGATTAGGCAGAAACAAGAATGAATAAGGGAGTTGGAAAACAGATGGCTAGTAATGACACCAAACACTGATATACTGTTCTTTCATAAAGCATATTTAATTGTTCAATGAATTCAAAAAGCATTTCTTGGTAACCTGATAAGAGATTAATAAGAGACAAATACTACGTTAATGTCAACTAAGATTTAAGTAGGAAAAAAAACCCAGGAGATAATTTTGAATGATTAATTCAGGAGGAAACAAAGAATATTAAATAGGGAATATGACAGGGCAACTTAAACATTTTAAAGCACAATAGTAGTTTTTCCTTGTTTTTATATAATTATAGGCATGAATAATTACATGTGCATGAAGTTGCACAGATAGTACAGAGGTCTCATGTAGCCTTCATCCTGGTTACCGCATCAATTACATGTTATATACTTATAGTACAATATCAAAAGCAGGATATCAACATTAGGTAAAGGGAGTATAGCTCTATCTTATTTTATCACATTTGCATCATGTACCACCATATATCAAGCTATGGAACTATTTGATCATTCAAGGGTTTATGTCATGCTACCCTCATTAGAGTCAAACTCATCTCCCTTCACCTCAACATCCTTGACCCCAGGCAACCACTAATCGATTCTCCGTCTCTTTAATTTTGTCATTTCAAGAACAGGATATGAATGGAATCACAGAGTACGCCATTAAGCACAATGCTATTTTGAGGCCAAATTAGTATTGTGAAAAAAACCTGCTATGATTGGCAAATATGTAGGATCGACTGAAGAAGAGGGAGACTGGATTCAGAAGCTACTGTAGTAGCCAAATATGAGCAACTATCAGCGGGGAGGTATGTAACGAGGAGGAGAAGGCAGGAACAAATAGCAGATGCTGGAGACCAGCCAAGAGGCCAGCTTTGGAAATCATGGCCCTCAATCAAATGCCAAGAATTAAAAGATAAAATAACCAAGCCAGTGATGTCTCCAACAAGCTGGAAGAAATATACACTATGACCTCAATGAATTTATTTGCCCACAATTCATCTCCTTGGATAATGAAAACTATCCTATGTAGAAATGAAATTACTGACAATCAAGGTAACCCTTCATCTGGCAGTACTATGTGACAGAAGACTGGGATCTTGCCAGAGATTATACTCAATACTAAACTGAATTAATTCCCAACAGGCTACCATCTCAACCAACAGCAGTTGGTTTCATTTCTCATCCAAATGAATGTATGAATCCAAAACGAAACCTTAATACATTCCCGTGTCTATCTCCAATCAGGGAGCCTGTTGTAGTCATAGCTTCCACAGAGATCAAATTCCAGCCTTACTAGCTGAGTGGCATAAGAAAAGTTATTTCAACATGCTCAGCTTCGATCTCTTTTCAGTAAACTGGAAGAATCCAGACCTACCATATAAACCTGCTGTGATGATTTAATGGCTTAACAGGTGTGAGGCCTCCAGGACAACGCCAGACACATAGCAGCAGGTGCCGAGGAATTCTAGTCCGCTTCCAGTACAAACAATGAAAATTTACAAAAATGAAATTTTACATGAATGAATGTTTTCTGGGGGAATTCAATTTACTTGAAATCACAATGTTTTGCATTGATCGGAGAACAAAACTAACACCATTGATTTTATTTTATGGTAGTGTTATTATTCTCATGATATCAGGCGATATTTCCATGTTCATGATCATACCTAATTTTTCAAATACAAAATAGAAAGCAAAAGCCCAACAAAATGACTCATCATCTCCTGTGCTATAGCATTTTTTTGGTAGTATACCAGAAGGAAAATCACCAGGGCTGTAAAATCCAAATCCGTTTCACTCTGTGGCTTACAGAGTTCTTAGGGAAACAATCTAGTACAAGCAGACACGGATGATTAAGCTAAAGGACCTAATAGCCAGGGCCAGAAAAAAAAAAAAGAAAAAGGGCAAAGAACCAAGCTTAAATAGATATAGGAGTAAGGGTAGCACGTGCTGTACATACTAAATACTAAGGCAGGTGAAATTATCATGAGGAAGTGAAAGGGAAAGAAGGTGAACACGAGAAGGAAGAAAACCCTGGAGCAAGTTCTGAATTCTGATTCAGGAAAAAAAGGCTTCAAAATTTTAGAATATGTTAAATTACAATTACACCAAGGTGCTTTGCCAGAGGAATTTAAGGTGGGCATTATGTGGTCAACACTACATGCACTGCACAATACTATGTTCTTAATATCACACATTTAGGACTAGAATCTATAAATTATTTCTAAAACCTCAGTAACTTCCTAAATAAAGTGGCTGCTTCCACCCCTCATTCCTCTGAAAGAAACTTTCCCAACTAAAGATCCCTCCCTACTACCAAGAGCCTCTTAAGGAGTTGCTGGGGGAGCCCTCAGATGTTTGTTCACTATCTACCTACTCCTGTATTTTGTTTCTATATTTGTTTACTCCTGTAATTAAAAGCATTCATAAGGTCATTCTTATTTCTAAACTCACCACTCACTCCATTACCATCCTATTTCTCCTGAAATGCCTGCAAAGAACTATGAATAGAAGGAGTTCATATCTGTTCCCAAGTTCACAGATAAAAGAAAATTCTTGAAGAATAGTAAGGAGCTGATGAAAAGGGCAGTTTTAACATAACAGGGAAGGGAACTCAGATGTGAAGACAGAATTACTTTAGATTTAGAAGACCTCTCAGAGGTACTGGATTCAGTAGCTGTTTTTTTAATTGTGGGCCCCATAATGTTTCTGCTACTCAAACTCTAGAATCTTGGATCTTGAGTTCATACTTTTTCAACTACACCCAGGGGGTTTAGACAGAGCAAGTAAAACCCAGTATTTCACCAGGTCTTTTACATTCTCTAATACAATTTCTCTGGTAAGCCAATCCTTACAGACTCTTTTCCTCCCAGTTAGATCACTTAAAATTTACATGGGAAAAAAAAGCAGAATCAGAAACTAACAAAGAATGGCAGCTAGTGGCAAGCTGCCCTCCATCCTAGTGACAGTGCTTCTGCGTACAGTCCTCAACTCTGTGTTCACTTGCAAGAGAACAGCTTAGACCTGAGGATGTGTGTTCCCTACCCCACTCCCAGACCCACTGTGAGCTTACCAGAAGAAAATTCACTCCAGCATCTGTCTTCCCCAATGTCCAGTGTTACAGGGTGAAAAAGACACTGTCTGGCTATCCATCTCCTCAACCAACTCTTGCATCTCAAGTTAGAAGGTGACTTTAGGCATGCTAGCAGCTCACATTTGCTCTTTTGTTCCCATTTACTTCCCAAAATAGTCATTATCACATTATTAGTTTTATCTTCCATAAACATTTTCTACATATCCAGGCCAACCAGGTATAGCACCTTCATTATTTACCATTATTAGCTACCAATTGTTTTGCCATTTATCCAGGATTAGGAATTTCTAGGGCATTCTCTTCCTCTCTACTTAAAAATCCTCACATCACCCACATCCATATGGACAATGTTACGCTGCATATGGTTCCATGACCTCATCTTCCCTTAATTTTAGCTCACCAAATCCATGGCTACCCCTTGGACTTCTGACTTGGAGCATAACTGCTCTCCTTCTAAAATCTCAACTCAGTGTCCCACTTTTTGGCCATAATTTTATAGCTTTTCAGCCTTCACTCCTTTATTCCTGCTCACTGGCACCAGCCAATCCCCACATTTTCTTTCAATCTTTGTGCTCTTTATAGTCCCTTCAGGCTTCATTTCCTTCTTCATGTGACTGCAGACACCTAACTGCTGTCTCCATGCCATCAACTCCTTCATGGTATACCCCTATTTTGCCCATGCAGACTACCTACCAGACTTCTAACCACCAAACCATACATAGGTCATGTCTGGCATTCTCAACTCCCTAAACCTGGGCTCTAAACGCCGCTGGACAGGACACTGGAACCTAGATATCTGGAACCACTGGAAACACGTAGTGCTCAAGACCAGTCTGCACACCTTTGCTCAGTAACCCTTCATACACTCCTCTGCTTTTTCCTTTTGGTAGTTTTTTTCAAACCTTCACAACTTTCCAACATCCTATAACAACCTGAAGATAAACTAGAGCATCATATGACTACTCCCTCAAGGCATTCTTTCATTCTTTCTCCCACGAGCCAACTATAAGCTAATACTTTTCTCCTCCTACCCAGGAAGATGGAAATGTCTGTCCTTTTATCTAAGATTGGTCCATCGACTTGATTTATAGATCCCATAAATGAAGACTCCATCTGGACCTTGTTCCACAACTTGAAATTAATAAAAAATCTGTAATTATGAAAGTGTGAAAAGATTTACCCACAAGTGTATTAATGGTAGCACTGTTAAAATGAAGAAGTACCCAGAGATGCAAAAATGCCAAAAATTGGATTATATAAACTATTATATACATATAGTATAACACCAAGCAACTGTGAAAAGGTAATCGTGTAAAACAATATGTAACGAAAGAGATATGTTTCCAATACATTAAGGTACACACAAAAATTTAGACACTTACAATCCTATTTTCATTAAAAATACATAGATACATATTTACTACAAATACATATTGATGTAAGCATGGCTTGAAAAATAATGACAAATTTCAACATTTCTTATCTCTTGGTTTTTGGATGAAAGGAAACTTTAATTTTTGTATCTGTATTGTTTCAATCTTTATAATAAGTATTAAATAAAAAGGGGGGGAAAGCTAGTGTCGCCTAGGTTGCTCAGTAGGTTAGGCGTCTGACTTTGGCTCAGGTCATGATCTCATGGTTGATGAATTCATGCTCTGTATCGGGCTCTGTGCTGACAGCTCAGAGCCTGGAGCCTGCTTCAGACTCTGTGTCTCCCTCTCTCTCTGCTCCTCGCCCCACTTGCGCTCTGTTTCTCTCTCCCAAACATCAACAAACATTAAACATTTAAAAAGGGGGGAGGGTGAAGCTAGTAATTTTTACCTTGTGCCCTTTTCTAATTATCACTACATTTTCCTTCTTAAAATCAATTTTTTGCAAAGAGTCATCTAAGCCCTTTTTACTACCGACCTACTGGCAAGTGTACATTCCAATCTGTCTTCCACCCCGCTGAAATTCTGCTTCTTCACAACATCACTGGTCTTTTTTTTTTTTCCTAGTCTTTTTCTTACACAAATTCTCTGATGCATTTAATAAAAATAAGACATCATGAAACCCTCCTTCCTTAGGTCCCAAACTCAATCTCTCCCTGGGTCCCCTCTTGTATTTGAAGATGCTCTTTTTAATCTCTTTACTTACAGCATTTCAAATTTCATGCTGTTGTCATATTTCAATGCTTTCTATCCATGCTGACTGCTCTATTTTCTCACATGAGTTATCTCATCTCCTACCAACCACAAGACTAAAACATTCCCTATCTCCAAATCAAGCAGGCAGCTTTTTACTTTTCACATTTTTAATAAGATAGTCTGCAAGCAAATTAAACCCATGTCATACAAAATATAAGTTATTGCCTACTTTACATGAATTTTCAACTCAACAAACTAAATACAAGGAAATCTGGGGCAAATAATAGTTGCACCTGCTGTTAGAAACTATAGATCTATTAGGCTATATATCAGGGCGCAAAACCCTTGGACACTTTCTGGAGCAGAGAAATTCTGATTCAGTAGATTTGAAGTAGGACCTGGTGTGTGCATTTCTAATTTTAACTTCTAAATTTTAATTCTTTAGCATGTCCTCCAAGGTTCTTAACGATATGACCCATAACAATATGATCAGCCAAAACCCTGTCAAATACTCAGAGACCTGAACTTCTAAACATTTCAAGTTCTACCATTACCAAAGCAGGTCATTTTATTCACACAAAGCAAAGTTGCCCTAGACTGTGGATGTGGAATCTGGCTCCGCCATTATTAACTGTGTGACTGCATGCTAAATTGAGCTAGAGAACTACTTTTTGACTCAGTTTCCTATCTGTAGTCTACAATCTCTTAGGGTTGCTATGAAGAGTAAACAAGTTAATACATGTAAAACACTTGTTTTTTACAAGGGAAGGGAAGGGAAGGGCAGGGCAGGGAAGGGCAGGGAAGGGAAGAGAAGGGAAGGAAAAAGGAGAGAAAAGGGAAACTGAAAGGAAATGAAAGGAAATTTCCTATGAAATTTCTCCAACAATCCAGGCTGGCTTGGGTGTTTCTTCCCCCAGGTCCCACTTCCTCTTGGCATTAACTATCCTCTAGACTTAAGTACAGACCAAGCATGTTCATCCTCAGTTTCCTAGAGCTTTGACACAGTCTTACCACTCAATAAATAATTTCTGAATAAACAAACAAATCATATATTTTTCCAAAAGTACTGGAGGATATTCCATGACAGAATACACATTGCTTCAGCAAGCGGTAAAATATTTGATGAAAATCAACAAATTCTGGTACCCAACAGTTCACCCTGTGGATCCACCCTGTGGGTCACATTTGCTTCACAGGCTTTTGGTGATGCACAGAATAGAGTGGGTTCTGAATGTCCAGATCATATGTGTTCTCCGTATTTGCCATTTTCAAATCTACACGCTGAAGGTGATACTTGCATTATTACCAGTCCTGATAGCATGAGTGGAAATTCAGTGACCCAGTGTAAGGGAAGATCTCTCAGATGCCCCCCGCCCCCACCCCCCAATGGAAGCACCAGTTACTTTCAATACAAACAAGTAGAAATGTTAGCATTTCAAACTGATCAGTAGTTTACAGTCTACGTGTCAGGAAAGCACTACACGTGAAAGTACTTATTTAACCTATTCCTATCTTGAAAGTATAGAAGGGATGTCAGTTCTAGACAGAAGAGGAAAGTGGAACAGAACATATGTGAGCAGGAATATGTTGCAACATCATATATTCCATGCCAGGAGTAAGCATGAGTCCATCAAGGCCTTTGATAACAACCACGCTCATATATCTGCCCTGTCCTTCTTATGGGGCACTCAACGTGAAGACAAGAGAACAAAGCTCACATTCCAGAAGAGAAGACATATCTTTCCCACCAATGAAATAAACTGCTGATATAGGACAATTTATATTATCCTTTACAAAGGTAAAAGGATGATGGTGCTTGCCCAATAAACAGTTTCTCAATAATACATATGTTCCTACTTTCAAAGCTTAGTGTGATACTTTTTAAAACTCTACTTTCAGCAAATGATGTAACAAGATTAAAGTAATGGAGTTCATTACACACACATTCATACACATTTGTGTGCCAGTTAGGGAATTGGCTGAGTCAGTAACTTCAGGCTTAGACATTTTACTATAGGTCAAATGCTCAGACTTCTAAGTAAACCATCTTCTCAACAGACATGAACTTGAAAGACCTAAGTCTAACTTTGATTATAACCCAGATGCATGCTTTATTTATGATATTAATATACCATATGGTATGAGCAAAATTTTTCTTTTATACTGCCTTAGTCAAATGAAAAGAGCCAACTACATATTTAAATAAAGTCCTGTTTCTCTCTTATTCTTTAGTATAACCAAAAATAAAAGGGAGGTCACAACTGCAATTCCAACAAGACCTTAACAGTGAACAGAGCATGCCAAGTCACCAACGTTAAATTAATTAAATATAAATATTATTTCCATATTTCCTCCCCAGAGTTTAATGTCTAGACTCTTCTTCTCTGAGCAGTTTGCAACTAATTCAATACTATTTGATAAATATTCATTAAAATGTAGATACCTTTACCTTCACTGGTTTTGTTTTTTTAAGCAGGCTTCACACCCAGCATGGAGGCTTAACCCACTGAGCCACCCAGGCACCGCCACCTTCACGGTTTTCTATCTAGGTTCAAGTTACAAATGGTTATAAAAAGTTTAAAGTGGTTACAAATGATTTATACAACATGCCAGGACTGGAAAGCTGAATACGATAGAAGAATTCTAAATATGAAGTAAGGCTTTGTTGAGGCAAGAAAACATGTTTTAAGAAAACACTATAAATATTCAGAAAGATAATGAGAATAGTTTAGAATAGAATAGAATAGAATAGAATAGAATAGAATACTAAAATACTACCATGGCAACTTTCTCAAATACTTAAGATCTCTAAGATCGGTTCTTCCAGGATACTTTCTTGTGGGATATCCAGCACAATTCTTAATACCACACGAAGACCCTGCAGATCTGGTCTATGCACTTTTTTCTTCCCAGTCTTCTCCTGTGTTCTCTTGGTGCCAACACAAAGGACTCCCTTTACTTCCTAAGCATGCCAGGTTCCCTCTCCCTGGAATCCTTTCCCTTCCTCCTGATGAGGGAGCAGCAGACACAAACACCTCCCTTCCAGGTGGGATGTGCCTGACATTCCTCCGGCACTCCTGGCTGCCCAGGAACAAAGGAAAGGACAGAGAGCAAATCTTCAAACTGATAGAGTCTCCATCAGTTTACAAATATCTTAGCAATATTACAAGAAAAAGGCAATCTTATCAATAGCCTAATCTCCAGGAACTCCCTACTATCTTAATGATAATGCTTTGCTAAAGGGAAAAACCACCTTTGCTTGACAATAAGCTAGGACTCCAGTAATCTGTAAATCCTCTTTAGCATATGGAAATCGCTTTCAGAAACTTCCTCTTGACTTTACCTCCCCGCAACTCCACAGTATTTAAGCAGTCACTCTGCACAGCCCTAGTGCAGCTCTTCCTGCCCAGGTGTCCTGTCTCCGTGCTTTAATAAAATCACCTCTTTGCACCTAAGACATGTTCAAGAATTTTTTCTTAGCTGTCGGCTCTGAGCCCCACCATCACTCCAAAACCCCATCACTTCCACTCCTTTTGGGCTTGTTAACTCATTCTCATCCTTCAGACCTCAACTGAAATGTCACTTCCTAGGAAGAAACTTTGTGATCACCTCTCCCAGACTTAGATCTTACTACAGAACAGTCACAGAGTTTTAATTATATACTCATTTGCATGACATTACCATCTATTTCCCCAACCAAATCTATAAGGTTAGAATAGGCACTTCTGTTATCTTCACCATAATACCCCAGCAACTACCATATACCTAAGGACATAGGAGGAGCACTGTAATTGTGGAATGAATGGATATTAATAAATGTACAAATCCTTTGGGATCTCCCAACTTAGAATAACATTCCTCACAAAATTACTTAGCAAATATGATTTAGTGTACAACCTGAAGAGCACAGAAGAGCATGGACTTTAGAATATGCCTTCATAAGCCATGTGAGCCTGAGAAAAAGAATTGGCTAACCTTCTGCTCATTTGTGAAGTCAGATAACATCCACTTCCTAGTATTGTCAAGAGGATTACATGAAAGATAAGTGTAAGAAAGCAGCTTGTGTAATAAGAGGAGACAATCATTGAAAATATTTCTCAACTTCCTCTCCTTCCCCAACACTCAAGCATGAGAAGATTCAAAATAACTCTGTAGTGGACCTCGTCACTATCCATTCTACCCCTTCCTCTCTGGGCTGGATATAGAAGCCCTTGGGTTTGCAAGAGGAGAATCCCTTCACTCAGGGTAGAAGAGAGCTGAGCAAATGGATAAGCCAATCAGATAAGCATGGTTTCCCTGGTAGCCTAACATCCATGGTAAACAAAGGCAGAGGTTAGATAATTTCAGTGATGGAAGCAGAGCCCTGATCAAACTAAACCTAAATTCCTTATCAATGAACTTTTCAATGAACGAATAACTTTCCTTTTGCTCTTTTATATCAGGATAAAATATTTTTTGTTTCTTATAATCAAAATCATCTTAACTTGGACACAGACCTATTAAGCTTTTTGAGACGTTTTAATGTGAACATGTACAAGGTATTTAAATTCAAAAACAATAGACATATAGGCTTAATTTTGTGATTTTTGCCAAATCATTACAAAGTATATACTTTAGTGATTTATTTAGGATTTTAAGCAATATTCATACATTTTATAGAACTTATAACTTAAAAACAATTGTAATAAATTAGATACTATACAACAAAAGTTGCGAATTCAAAGGTCTTACTATTTTATATTCATTTTCTTTAAGGTACAGTATTTTGCCCCTGTGGATAAATGATTTTTTTACTCCTTCATATGCATTTGGTTTGTTGTTTTGTTTCAATATGTATATATTATATAAAGTGGGATTTGAAAAGCTACAGTCCTAACCACTGCTTTTCTTGTTTGTTCTTGGACTACAGCCTTTTGGGAAGTCAGCAACTCAACAGGAGAGTGGGAATACTTGTAGGCTATAGAACAGTACTTCTAAGTGCTTGCTACAATCAATTAGCCTTTCACTCTTCATTAAGCTTTTGAAAAATGATTTGTTCTTGCAAGATTAATGTGGAAAGTATAATTATTTGAAAACAAGGGTACTGTATTTAAATCTGACATATTTTGACCACAAAGTTAATTGATTACTAGATATTCAATTAACAAATGCAATTCATTCTTAAGCCAGTGAATATACAACTAACAGCCAGCCTCAAAGTAACAAATACATAACAACAAAAATAGCCATGCAAATGGTTTTACCAAAGGAAATCCACAGTTTAACAAAGTAGTTACAATAATACCAGTTTTTGAATATATGTCTAAATTAAACACTAAATTAGTCTGTGGATTTTTCCTCTGGGAGAAGACTTCATCAAGACAGACTCCACTGACCCTAGATCCAAGGAAACAAGAATTACATAAGATTGAATTAATGGATCAGTATCATTTAATTGCAGGTACTTTTTCAGATACTGTTGTTGCTATCTTAATATTCTATCTTCTAATGATATATGAGTAAGACTTTCAACTTTTTTTTTCCTTTTAAGCTATACCTTTCAGTTTGGTAGACACTGCTGTTTCAAACTGAAACAAAACACTTTAAACTATTTTTGAGAGAGGCAGGGTGGGGGAGAGAGAGAGAACAAGTCGGGGAGGAGCAGAGAGAGAAAGAGAGAGAGAATGGATCTCATGAACCACGAGATCATGACCTGAGCTGAGATCCAGAGTAGGACACTTAACCAACTGAGCCACCCAGGCACCCCAGAAACAAAACATTTAAAAGAGCATCTAGTTCTCACTGATCTCTCCAGATTTCAGAAACGAATAATAAGTATCCTTACTTTCCATGGTGATATAGTTATTTCCATAGGTTCAATAAGAAACTGCCCTCTCTTTTTACGGAATATTTTGGACAAATCAATTGTGTAACCAAAGCTCCCCCTAGAATATCATGTTTGAAAATGATTATCATATAATCAGGAGTGACAACTACTGAGAGAGAGACAAGGATTCAATTTTTGACAAGAATTAAGTTTTAAGATTTACTTACAAATCTCCCCCAAGAAAACTGGCCTAACCCACCTGGCTGATAGGTTCCCAAAGTTACAAGACGGTAAGAAAGGTCACTTTCAGTCAGGACAGGAACCTTATCAAATGTTGAGAGCCTCAAACAGACAGAAATTCACCCAATTACACAGGTACTAAATACGAAATCTCTTGGAGAGAGTTTCTGAGTTTTGTTTTCCTAGCCTCAGAGAAGCAAATAGTAGAGGCTTTTAAAAGTGCAATCCAAGGTTTATAATAAAAATTTCTGTTGAGAAATTAATTCTATCACCTAAACAACTCATGATTCTACATTTGCAAATCGAGAGGAGGCCTCTCTGGCCCACTACTGCTCTTGCTACAGCTGTTTTGGATGAAGAATTACCTTTGTAAATTACTTATGATCTCATGAGGAAGACTATAAAGAAAACTGTCAAAAACTTGAAAATGGGCAAAAGAGATCCTGAATGCTTTCCACTGGAACACTGGGCATTCTACAGTGGACCCTGCAGATTCTGATTCTAAAGGGGTTTCTGATTAACTCAGCAATTTTCATACCCTGCAGGGATAAAAGCTAAGTTGTAAAAAACTGATCATAATGCAAATTACTCTCACTTATGGCATTACAAATGAGGGTTTTTTTCAGTAAAGTATATCTCAATAATTTAAATGTGTGTATGTCCAATTATCATCTGAGACATCTTTAGTATGCAAACAAACAAAAAAGCTCTGGAATTGACAAATGAATGCCTCTTCATTTCATATCAATATAGGTGCTAACCTGACTAAATCAAGTTTATAAATAGATTAGACTTTGCTTAAAATATTTTTGGGTTGTGAGAAAGCTCAAGGTAACTAAAAGGTTCACAAGTAGGGATTGATTACATAAATAATGGTATGTCTATTACAGAGGTGCTGTAGCCACTAAAAGGGATGTAAAACTGTAATCTAATAATACTGTGGCCAAATTTTTGATTAAAAATTTGGATTTAAATACTTTTATTAAAATACCTATTTATAGTTGTATAGGACTTTTGGGCAGGGGCAAAGGGTAAAAAGGTATGCTTTCTGGGGAGAAGGTTTCTGGGATCACTGATGATTGTTATTGCTGATGATATCTGCTTTCTTTTTTTCCCAAATTTTTCTAGAATAAACTTTGCTAGTAGTAATCAAATATAATAATAGAGGAAAACTACCACAATTTATAAATTTTACTTCACAATGCAAGTAAAAGTACATTCATGAATAAAATGGGAGCAATACCTCTATATCTGTTGGCTAGATCTTACACATTTTTCAGGAATTAATTCACATTTTTACCTTCAAGAGCCCTTCCTCTCAGCTTCACCCCAATCTGATGCAGACAAGGTTAAGACTCCTTACTAGACACTCTCATAGGGCCCGAGATGAACCCCTCTTAAAACTTTTCATAGCCATACCTGGATGAATATAAAATCACTGCTTCTTTCCCCTACTAGATCTAACTTCTCTTTCTCATCCAGTGTTGTGAACCTGACACTGAATATATATGCATATTGCATCCTAAGACATACTCAAAATATATATACAGCTCCCTTGCCATGTACATTGAATGACTCTTAAAATATGGTAGAGTAAGAAGTGTGTCTTATCAAAGATAAACAACCTAAATCTAATTAATTTGAGTCTCCTTATAAGTCTGATTTTATGAGAATGAGTTAACATTTCCCATTCACTCATGGAAAATACTTTTTACATACATAATATTTTAAGGGACATAATTTGGCCTATAATGTGTCTGCATTAAACAAATCATTGTAATGGAATTTTATCGTACTGTATAATGTTGTGAAGTGAGAACAAAGGAGTCATACTGTCTGTGTTTATACATTATATGCAGAGGGTTCAAGGACATTCATCTACAATTCAACATGCTCAGAAATCATGAAAATAATACACTTGATGTTTGCAACATTGATGATAAGATCTGAACAAACAATAAAGGGTACCTGAAGGTCTTGAAATTTCAATATGTGCAGGCCATGCAAATATGTTTAAATAAATTACAGAAAATATTCTGCTCAGAAAAATCCCCAGGAAGGAAACAAATGTACACTGAACCCTATTATAGCACTACCACCTGAGAGAAGCAACCATCAATCTGGTTTATAAAAATGTTCTTCCAGTCCCTACCAACCTTTTTGTTCATGATTAATTTCTATTATAGCAATACATTATAGTGATACTAACAATATTAAGGCCCTAGAATATAGGTTTGTCTAACACTTGGCTCTGCATATATAATCTTGTTACAGTCTAGATTTAGTGTGGGCATAAATATCTCACTGTCTCAGCTTCCCTTTCTAGGCAATCATGGTTCAATCTGTGTCTTGGCATCCTTGATTTTGGCACTATGAATTTCACGGAAGAAAACGGGAAAACTCCGGCACCCATGGAAAGTCACTTCTCTATTTCTAAAAATAGGTAAACCTCTTAGCTTCATTTAAGTCAATGAAGAAATTTCTCATGTTACAGAGAAAAGCAAGGAGAGAGAACAAGAGAGACAGAGCATTAACTGTTTTTCTTCAGTCAATCCGAGATGCAAATTTATACTAGGCATCCTGGGTACATTTGCAGTATGGTTGAGAATTACACATTTCTAAGGACATGAAATAGAAAAAATATAATCAATTTCATATAATTTTATATAACAGTAAATATACTGCTGACAAACTGTGACTTGTTTAAAACGATTACGTGATTTTCAGCAAATAATTCACTTATGTGCTCCCCTCTGTTGTCTGTCACGTACAGGCTGACTGTGTATGACTATCATCACTATAATCAGCCAGTGATAGCACAAAGCAAATGAAGACCGGATACTCTTATTTCTATACCATCACAAAGATCTTTTCTTCTCTCTTCACTCCTTCTTTTTCTTCAGAGGGGACAGTAAGAAGGAAAATGATAAAATTTCCGTCATGAGATTTCCAACCCCCCATCTCTACCCTCAAGAAATTCTTCATAAATTCTCAAGAATTTCAATATACCAATTGAAAAAGAAGCTAAATATCCATATAGGACCTTAAACAAAACCTCCATTTAAAAAAGAAAGGAAGATGGGGGTGCCTGGGTTGCTCAGTCGGTTTAACCATCTGACTTCAGCTCAGCCATGATCTCATGGTTCGTGAGTTTGAGCTCTGCACTGGCTTCTGCTGTCAGCACATAGCCTACTTTGTATCTTCATCTTCCTCTCTCTCTGCCCCTCCCCAGTATGTGCTCGCTCTCTCTGTCTCTCTCTCAAAAATAAATAAACATTAAAAAAATTTTTTTAAGGATGATTAAGTTCAATGTTAAAAGCCTTTGTGTCACTTGTATCTATATTTTTATATTTAACATCATCATATGATAACAGGTTCCCTTACAACTTTCCAAATGCTTCCAAAATTACTTTTCATAACTAAGTTCAGTTAAGTTCATTTTCCTCATTAGAAGAGTTACCAGTTAATGTACAGAGACCGAGAAAAATAAAGAAATGCCCAGATAGGACATGGCCATTTAAGGATGGCTTTTGGAGGTAAGTGTATAATACTTGAGAATACACCAGGAATTGAAAAGGACTACAGATTTAAGGAAAAGAAAAACAAGTGTGAGAACCAGATCTGTAGAGAACGGTAGGGCACCCTATCTGGTAAGAAAACAAGTAGTCATGCTGAATATTAAAATAAAGCCTCGGGGCACCTGGCTGGCTCAATGGGAAGAGCATGAGAATCTTGATCTCAGGGTTGGGAGTTTGAGCCCCACGTTGGGTGTAGAGACTACTTAAGTAAAACTTTAAAAAAAATAAAATAAAATGAAGCCTCACATGGTAAGAAGTGATGGAAAATGAGAGTTAGGGATATTAGATTGTACCACAGATATTGACAAAATACCCTTTTTTGGTATAACAAGTTGTGAGGTTGTGAGTCAATAATTGATGAATGGTTTTCGAAATTATTTAACCACCATTATTTCTATCCCTGAATATAGTTCGATGAAAATTTAAGCATAAATACTACTATTAAAGCTTAATATAATCTTTCAAAAATTGACTTACTATAAATATTAAGTTAAAGTCAGTGAAGAATTGTTTAAAAGGTTTTAAAAAACTATTCATCAAGAATTATTACAGTTTTTCCAGCAAAAGAAAACTTTTTTCATAAAGTATGGATATTAGCAATTTGAATTTTAAGTGCTTTTTTAAAAGTCATTTTGCCCACCAGAGAGTCCAAGATACCATCTGTTATGTCAGGAGCAAGTTTTTCATCCATTTTAAATCTGTCTTATGTGACCACAGGTCACAGATAAAGAAAAGCACTGCTATAAGAGAATCACTAAGTTTCATTCTCATAGTTACCAAAAAAGAAAAAAGATACTATTTGCTGTGTAAAAACTATTGTATGTTGTTGGCATTTGTCATTAAAAAAAATTTTTTTTACTCTTTCTCTTCAAAGCCAAATTACTCAACAATATATCCAATGTTTCCAAAGCATCCGTTAATTAGTTTTTATGCAAATATCAGTCTGCATATCAACTATTTCTGTAAATATCAGTCTGCATATCAACTATTTCTATTCAGAATTTCTTTTTAACCCTGTTTAGCAAATCTTACAAAACCCATTTGCATTTATAGCAAGCACAAAACTGGTTTTAAAAATTACAAGTACTATGCGCTTATTTTTATGGATAAGTACTATTGTATGTTTTCTGTTTGTTAAGACTCTCTCCCATATTGTATGTAGTTTCTTTTTCCAGATTCTAGGTCCAACCTTTCCTAAGGACAAGAACTAAATTACTGTCTATTTACCGCATTGTATTTCCACTGCCAGCAATAATAAAAAACCAATATTCTTATGCTCGGATGCTAATAATCCCTTGGGAAAATGAATGATGATAAAGAGCAGTCTCTTCTCTGAATTCCCAGTGTCCAGGTGTATTTTGAAATTCAGAGTTGTGCATATTTTAGAAAGGTAACAGAGTGTACATTTTACGCCTTATCATCAAAAACAATAAAATATCTGGAGAGACACATGAACATTCTCACTAGAAATAATCTCATGTCTGTTCAGATCAGTTTGCCACTAAAAGGCCAAATTTACAAAGTAACTTTGTTTCAATATTCAGAGTTTTGTGGATTCAAAAATTCTGGATAAAGTGTATGTATACACACACATACAATATCTTATCTATACACACATATTTTAACTTTTAATATCTAAAAGGATGACTCATGAGGCCACATTCTGTAACTAAGCAAATACATCACTGATTATAATAAGAAATCTATACAGAAATACCTAAGCATTGAGGCCTATACTTTATGCTTTCCTAATGATTGTTATCTAAAATAAAAATATCTGCAGGAGATAACAAACATTCCCCATCATAGTAATATCAGATGAATGTAACTTCGCAATGGAAAGAATAAAAAGTTGTCTCATGATCCTTCATTCAGGGTTCAACAAGCACATTTCTTTAACATATAAATAAATTTAAGAATTCTACTAGACTTCTCGGATTTACATAAGCCAGACCTGTACAAGTAAAGACACAATGCTACGATTTTCCTACTTTCCATTTTCATTTGACTCAATTCCAACAGACAAACATGATCATTCCTTTGGACAGAAGAACAAAAGAGAAATCATCTGAAAAAACGAAGTCCAAAATGGAGAGACTTTGTTTTGATTTTATCCTCTAAAGGCCAAAGGGAAAAGGATTCAGAAATGGGGGGGGAGGGGGGCGGATATATATAATGTCTTGACTTCACAGAATATTAGAGAGGAATGTAAGTCAGTAATCGCCCAATGCACACCCTCACTTTACAGATGAAGAAACATATACTTATAAGGATTCGTACATTTCCATGCAGAACCGAAACAGGGCTAGGTTTTCTGACATTTTCCTCTTGTGACTTCGTAAGCTGAGCTTTGCTATGGCAAGAAACTTCTGAATATTTTGCAACAAGATCTAATCTTCCTTCCTCAAAATATTTTTGAAGACAGAAACAACAGAGAAAAGTTACTGTCCCAAAGTAAATCAAAGCCCACCAGGTATCCTTTCCTCCACAGATGACAAACTTGTCTTGTAATTAATATGCTTAAGTTTATGCAGTTCTTTCTTTCTTATTTTAGTAGATATATATATACATATATATATATATAGTGAGAGAGAAAGAGAGAGAGAGAGCAGAGGAGGGACAGAGAGAAGGAGAGAGGAGAATCCCAAGCAGGCTCCACACTGTCAGCACAGATCCCAACACAGGGCTCGGACTCACAAACCACAAGATCATCACCTACGCCAAAAACAAGAGTTGGCAGCTTAACCAACTGAGCCCCCCAGGTGCCCCCAGTTATCTCTTCATCTATTATATCTCACCTTTGATCATTATTAACAAAAGAAATTATTCATATTCTAAAAGTATAGAGTTGTTTTCAAAGGAAGTCGCTTAAGCTATCACAAAAATATCTCAATGATTTTTGGCATTGAATAAATATTACATCAGCTAAAGTACTGATTAATAATCAGTACACAGACTCAGTTCTGTCATATCAGCTTTTCAAGAAATAAAAATAGTTTGACATTTATGATATTACATAGACTGACAAAAAAAAATGATGAAACTAAGACCAAACAAAATCCAGTTAACATTCTTATACAATCTGTACTGAGGACTCTAAGTTTTATGTTGTTTTAAAAATATATTTCAATTTAAGAAGCAGAAATATACCCAGATGCTTGTCCTAATTAATATCAGACAAGCAGTAACATTTCTTAATACCTTAGTTAATACATTTCCATGTGTTCCCTTTAAGAATGCTTTTAAAATGTTTGTATGACCATACCTGCATTCTCAAATGCATCTAGCTCCTTTCTTCTCCCACCTTAACTCCTAAAATAAATTC
This sequence comes from Crocuta crocuta, assembly GCF_008692635.1. Classification (NCBI taxonomy): domain Eukaryota; kingdom Metazoa; phylum Chordata; class Mammalia; order Carnivora; family Hyaenidae; genus Crocuta; species Crocuta crocuta. The sequence continues at coordinate 1,268,924 of NW_027528006.1, forward strand.
TGTTCAGATAATAGACATTTAATAAAAGATGGGAAATGTTTCAAGGCCAGGCTTCATAGTCCTAATATATACCTTTTTTTTCCTTTTAAAACCAATGAGTATTTTTATGTTTAAAGTCTGCAAGGTGACAAGAAGGATACTGAAGTTGTCATCAGTGTCAAGAAGGAGTCCAAATTTATCAGTAAGAAAGGGAAGGAAAAACATTTGAGACAGCTAATCTGGAAGAGATGGATGGAAGATGCCTGCAGGAGATATTAATACCTAACTGAAAAGAAATAATTCAAAAAGGGTTACCTTTCTGAACTGCAAAAATAAATAAAATTTATTCCCATAACACTCATAAAATTATAGTAATAAAAATGGACCATCTATCTGGGCCTCTTATTTTATAGTAAGGAAATTAAGGTGCAGAGAAGTCTATCAATTTGTCTTTGGTTACAAAGCACTTTGTCCAGAACTTAGGTCTCCTTTCATCTAGATGCCTTTCATTAAATTTTACCACTTTCACAATTATTTAGTTGAACTTGTACAGCACATTTATTAACATTTATATGCAACAGAACACCAGCTGTTGCTCCCAGTCAGAAATCAATCAATTTAAACCAATCATGAAATGTATTTAAAAACCAAATGTGAAGAAACTTATTTTTCCTTTATATTTTGTTTCCTTGAAAAGCAACTTTTGTGAGTGGAGACAGGTCTAATTCTAGTTAGCAACAACTTTGCAAATTGATATTAGTTATCAAAGGAAAGCTCTTTTAATCATGGGGTGACTGTTTAAACTACTTTAACTTAGTTCATAGTTGACAAAGCAAGCAAAAATGTGTCTCATTTAATTTTTTAATGAATGAAATTGTCAATTTAATTTTTTTACATTTATCAATTTTTGAGAGCTTTCTCAAAGCAAAGAAAGAGGGAGACAAAGGACAGATGTGGATAGTAGAAAGCCCAATGTGTGGCTCAAATTCATAAACGTGAGATCATGACCCAAGCCAAATTTGGATGCTTAACTGACTAAGCCACCAAGACACCCCGAAATTTTCACTTCAGAAGAGAAGCAATGTTTAACAACTACATACTTACATATGTACCATAAGACTGGAGCATAAAATTACTACATATCTAAGAACATTTATGAGAAAAAATTTTTTAAATCTTCAGTCAATATTAATAAAAATGAGCTCTTGGTTATCTTCTTCTATATCAATGAATATCTTCCATTTGTCTCATCACATTATTAAATATTTTTCAAAGTTCACATATAGATATCTCCAATATGAAAGTTTATGGAAAAACTCTAAAATATGCCATATAAAATTTCATTTTGAGTGATAGCAAAACCATACTTTCTAAGTTATGAAACATTTTAAGTCCTGTTGCATAGGTTATCAATTCAAAAAATATTCGACTTCCTTGATATTAAAGTATTGGTTTTACTTTCTCTTTGAGACATATTTTTATATCAGGCATTCTTGGGAACGTAAAGGCAACTAATTCTGTGAGGGGAGTAGCTAAAAGTGTCATGTGGATGTCAACAAAGAAAGAAAAATAGAGGACAGAGAAAGAAGAGAAAGTAAAAAGAGAAAGAAGGAAAAGACAGAATAAAAGAAAAAACAACTCTGTGTGGTTTTTTAAGAACTGAGGAAACTGTAGGACCTTAATTTTGAAAGTGATTCCTACAAAAACAAGAACCTGGAACAAAAATAGTTTGACAAAAAAAGCAAAAGATTTTTTTCGAAGATAACCATCAATTAAACTGACTCAGAATATGAGAAGAAAGAGAATAGGAAAATGATGTCAATTTAAGGACTATATACACATGTCAAATGACAAATGTTTTATAGAACTCAAAGTGTTAAGATCACCAGAATCATTTTTACCTTTTTTAATGAGCTGATTCATAGATAACTCAAAATTCAGATCATTCTTTGAAGTCAGTCTAATTGAAATAGCATCCATTCATCACCTAGATGCAGTAATGACATCTAAAATTGCAAATATCAATACAACTTCTTCACTGGATGTTTTCATTTAATAGAAGAAACAAGATAATGGCTTAGAAATATTCATTAGACTGGGAAGGAAAATACTTTAGTTTCAATTATTTCCACCCAGAAAAATGACACAGAACTAATGAATGCTGGCAATGGTTGTGCCTGATGCGCTCCAGTCCCCAAGACCTTCCTTCTCAAACATGCACCATCTCAATGCACCCCAGCACTTACAAACATGCCCCTGCGAAACATATCAAAGTGATTATTTTACTATGACTCAAAATACGACAAAACAAGAAAGAACTTCTAAGTACACCAGAAGTGTTGGGGGCACCTGACTGCCTCAGTCGTTTAAGCGTCCAACTTTTGATTTTGGCTCAGGTCCTATTCTCAGGGTTGTGAGATCAAGCCCACTTTGGGCTCCTCATGGAGCCTGTTTTGGATTTTCTGTCTCCCTCTCCCTTGACCTCTCTCCTCACATGTGCACATGTGCATGTGTGCTCTCTCTCTCTCTCTCTCTCTCTCTGATAGATAACAAAAAAATTTTTAAAGCACATGAAAGGTTTTATAAATATGGCAAATATTAAGCCCTTCAGAGAAAGGACATACTTAGAGTGAAAAGAAGAAACTATATTCAATTAACTTGTTATCACCAATCATTATTAACCAGAAATCATATAATCATTCAAGTAATTATGGAGTGAATGATTACTGAAGACCCGCTCTGTGCCAAAACAGCTGAATTTAAAAAAGATAGAGCCCCTGGACTCAGGAAGTTTTGAGTCTGGCCAAAGAAAATAAAATAAAAATGTCGCCCAAATAAATGAAAACTACAGCCATGTGACAAATGCTCTAAAGGAAGATGACACCATAAACCGGAGCATTAAACAAGGGCATGTGACTTGCCATCGGTGCAGGGAGGGACAGAAAGTTTCCCATAGAAATCTGTAAATGAGTAAAAGAAAAAGGGTGGAGGAGTTTAAACACACCACCCTCATTCTTCAAAATTTTCATTTTTTAGCCTTATAGCTTCCCAACTAAATGTGGAATGCAGACCTCCTTGTGGGCAGAGACTGTATTTTACGCCTCTAGGTATCTGCAGTATCTAGCCCCGGGCACAGTGGAAGGTACAAATCATAATCTACCTTAACATATTCTGTTGAGAAGAATGGAAATCAAGCCTACAAGTCATGTAGATTACCTGAAGTATTCAAATTTTTAAAAATATTGGGCGCCTGGGTGGCTCGGTCGATTAAGCGTCTGACTCCCACGCAGGTAATGATCCTGCGGTTCCTGAGTTCAAGCCTCACATCAGGCTGTCTACTGTCAGCCCAAAGCCTGCTTTAGATCCTCCTTCCTCCTCTCTGGCCCTCCCCCAGTAGCACTCTCTGAAAAATAATCATTAAATACATATACAGTTCACATCTACCCTTGCCACAAGTTTGATCAAAGCACATATCCACACACAAAAGACCATGAAAAGAGGGATACAGCTTGAGGGGATCAGCGTCCATCTCTTCCAGAGGAAGCCAAACCCTGTGGGAAACAGGAGCCACAGGCCCGGGCGCTGGGCATACTCCCAACAGAAGGGAGTATTTGGCATGTGAGAGCCATGGCTGACTCACAACATGTCCAAATGCGCCTACAGCTCTTCGTACAAGGAAGTAGCTCAGATGTTTATTAAAAGAAGGGGAGGTGGTCATAAAAATACTACAGCCCAGCTGATAAGGAGCTGAGGACAAAATGATTACCTCAACTATTAACAGGGCGAGCCTGTCACTCGCAAACCACTGGTACAAAGAATGTGCCTGTGGCTTTCTTGCCGACTTAAAAGGCCCTGAGAAATCTCAGATTATTTTGATTCATAACTGTAAATGTCATCCTTACCATATAACATGGGATGGGTTTATCTTTATATGAAGAGTAGTTTCTAATGACCACCCTATTGGTTATTTCCACAAAAAGAAACACAGAGTAGTATATTATTCTAAGATGTGAATTCCCTCTGTCATACATTTCTGCCCTTCCCCCCCATATAAAGAAGTCTCCTCCTTTTGGGCAAACAGAGGTTGGCATGTGTCCTTTGAAAAAGGTCTACAGCAAGGGGACAAAGATGATCCAGTGGCAAGTGGATCCTGAGCTGTGCCTCTCACACTCGCACATGACTTGTCTGTACAATCCTTGGTGAGCCTGCCCTTCCGAGAGAATATTCAGGAACCAGCAAGTCTACATAAGACCAGCATACAAAGCAGCTCCCTTGTAAGTTTTCCCGCACTAGGAAAAGGAACTTTCTGAATCATCTCTGAGCCTAAGCCAACTTTATTAAATGGAGCTTTGTTCCCAAGGGGATTTTTAATTGAGACAGCACTGGCAATATACAACATGCTTTACAGTGGTTGGTGATGCTAATCAATATGGTTAAATGAGAAGGAACAGCCTCCCCTCTCAGATTTTGAAATCAAATCTGAGGTACTCCTACCAGTAAAAATGTATTTATAACATGGAAAAAGAATAAAGCTTGGAAGACAGCTAACGAAAGTTTCTGCATGCTTTATTCAATAGATGTTTATTGAGCACCTGTTAAGTAACACACACATAATTATATCATGTTTTAAATCTCATGAATCCACCATTACTTTGTAGTTTAGGAAACAGGGATGCTCAAGCTTTGAAACACTCCCAATGCCACATCCTACTAGGAGAAAAATTGAAGCTTCAAACCCAGACTTGTCTGATACACCATTAAAAGAACATTTTTAAATAAAAAAGTAGGGAGGGAAACAACTTGAAACAACACAGCAAGCTGTAAAATAAACACATGTAAAGCAGTCAAACTTCCAGTTCTCCCCAAAGAGGCATGGGAATACCACAGGAGTAGGTGGCATAGCCATAAACCACTCGGGCTCTACAGGAAGCTTCAATTAGAAGGAATGCATATATGCACCGAGTTAGAAAAACTATCTAAAGCAGTACTGCTTATAGACTGATAAGGCCAACATCAGCAGTGCCGTTTTAAAACACAACCACCAACAGAATAGAACATACTGATTATATATCAGAAAGGCCAGCTGAAGACCTAACCGACCTTCTACTGCTCTTGTGACTTAGCTATGAACTCTTGCTTTAGTGCCAGTGATGTATGCCGTGTAAACAACTGAAAATGTCTGCTGTGGAAAAAAAAATTAGTAAATTAATAAATGACTCTTTAAATTGGGTTATGTAGACCACTAATTTGTTTTAATTAACAGTCATTATTAACAGTTAGCACATGAAATTATGTTTGAAATTCACAGACATGCTCGCACTGAACACGTGCTCATGTTAGGGTTCAGGAGTTGGCCAATACTTTCCCAGGTTAACAGTGATGACTCCAATATAAGACTGTTATTTGAACCTATGTGTAAGTATCTTGTTACAAGTATAAATAAGGTAAATAATTCACTGATTGTTTTTCTTACTTTAGACATTCGTTGGTATTTACCTCTGGCTAAAATGCATAGAGATAAACATGATGTAAAATGCTTTATGAAGAGCAACTACATTCACTTAAATGGTATTAAGCTACTATTCCAGTCAAAGAGCTTCCGACATTTTAACTACAATGATAACAATGAAAATATTAAATAAAAATATCACATAAAGCCAAAATTCTCATATGTATTGCTTTTACAAAAAAAGTTAAACTACTAACCTAATTACATTTCCCATTAATAAAAGATTAAATTGTACGCAGATGAATAGAAGAGGGAAGAATGATTTAACATTTCACTATATATCATGGACAGTTCTTTCTGATGGACACAACTGTGATTTTTACCTACCTAACATATGAAACCGTCAATATCAATTCATGTAGCTGCAAATTCTTTTCTGAATAATCAACTTCTGCTTTCAGTAAAGGATAACTAAACTGATTTTTTTCCTTTGCTGTGCTGGCCCATGTACTGTGTCACTTAGAAGGAAACAAAACAACAAAACACATTTGACTGGCTACAATTTACTTTAACATTTGATTAGCTATAATATATTTTAAATGCATCTACTGAAAAGTTAGCAATCTGCATGCTTATTAAGGTAAGCAAAAGTAAAGAATCAATTTTCACACATACAACAGAATTTCACCATGGTATATATGTGTTTGTTCATTCCAAAAGCAGAAAGGAAAGGCATGTGATCTGAATAGACAATCACATTTTTGAGAATTTTTACAGTTAGTCTTAAAGAGTATTTAAAGGCTTGTCATTGTGCGTATGGAGACTGACCCAAAGAGATCATTTCTTCTGGAGAAACTGAAATCCTCTACTTAAAATTTAAAAGGAGAACTGACTTTCTCATAAATAAATTTTTAAAAATATTTCAATGTCTCTAGAACTTAAACCTTTGAAGAGAAATTTCAAAATTTCTCTTCCCTCCTAAAAGAAGGGTTTTGCTTTAAATTTCTTAACAACATTTATTTATTTTTGAGAGAAAGAGACAGAACATGAACAGGAAAGGGGCAGAGTGAGAAGGAGACACAGAATTCGAAGCAGGCTCCAGGCTCTGAGCTCTTAGCAGAGCCTGATGCGGGGATCAAACTCACAAGCCATGAGACATGACCTGAGCTGAAGTCGGACGCTTAACTGACTGAGCTACTCAGGTGCCCCATGTTTTGTTTTGCTTTTTAATCTAATAAGGAATAGAAATAAACCTGTTTTGGGAAATCTGGAAATATTCTTCAATAATGCACATTTTCTCTCATGTTTCCTTTATTTTTCTCATTCGGTTTTCTCTTTTGTTATTTTCCTTCTTTAAGAACTTATTCTTACCTCTAATTGTAGGATTACTGCCCCCCAAGATAAAGTTACTAACTACCTGCCGTGAGTAAATCATAAATTCAACATATCACACCATCACAGAGCTTTAAAGGGCTTTTAACTTTTGACATTATAGGTTTGAGTGAACAAGAAAGCAAAGTGAACACATTGATTTGATATCATATAGCCAGAAAGTGACAGAATGAGCACAAGAGCCCAGCATTCATGTAAACCTAAACTACCTAAATGAAATTAAATACAAATCAGCTAAGAACAAACCACCACTTTTTTTTTTAAAGAAAGTCCCCTGACCTTTGCTATCCAAACACTTAACCCATATTAATAGTAAAACATCATCATCATTTTCATCAGGATTATCATCATCACTACAGTCTTAAGAAGGCAACCATTTAATCTACGAAATGAGACAGAACAATCTATTCCTAGTAGAGGATACACGGAACTCAAAATCCTTGGGCAAGAGTACAAGGAGAAATTTAATATCTATCCATTGCTTCCTAAGGCAGAACTTCAGGGTTCTGAAGTAAATTTTTAAAACAAGCATCTGAGAACCAAATGAAAACATTAAAAAAGAAATCATCATGCATTAAAGGCATCTGAAAGTTGATTCACAAGGGAAGGGAATTTTTAGCTTTTTGCCAATATTTGCATGCAAAGTAAAAGCTATTACCATATTTAAGAGGCAAAAATATACTTTAACGTTCATAGTGAAAAGCCTGAGCAGGAAATAATAAGTTATTTCTAATCAGTAAATTATTTCAAATGGCATCTGATAGCTGTTGACTGCTGCCAAGCCACATTACAGATCATTTCAGTAAGCTGGCTATAAAACAATACAATTATCAATGTTAATTATCTGCTGCAGAAATTGTCATGATTTAGAGTGGCATAAAATGCCTCCTTGATGGAGGCTGAACTGTCCCAAACATTCCTGGTGCGTACACAACTCACATCACACTCTTCAGGGTGGGGAAAGGTCTGGGATAACATGAGGTGTGTAGAATTTTTAGGTACACAAATATCCATATCTGAAAATTTAGGCAAAGTTTCTCTGAGAGACTCAATGTCATGTGTTCACTAAACCCTATTTCCTCCAGAAGACACAGCTGGAGTCCAATGTCCCAAGAGGGCTGAGAAGCATATACCTTTTTGATATCAATTCTTATACCAAATTTTAGTAGCTGAACACAATAGCTGTTGACTTCTCATCTATATCACAGTACATGGAGAAGACCAGAAGATGCCACTCCACACAGTCAACGAGGGCCCCAAGCTGATTAAGCCGTTGTGCCCAACAATCTGCTAAGGCTTCATCTTTCTTCTCATTCAATCCACATGCAAGAAACAAAACATGGAAATCATGAAGAAAAGTTTCACGGGCAAGGCCTTGAAGGGACATACATCATTTCCATCCACACTCCATTCTCTGGAACTCAAGTGTATGATCAGAGCTAACTGCCAGGGAGGCACGAAAATGCAGTCTAACTGTGTGCCCAGGAAGAAAGGAATTTGGTGAACACATAGAAGTCTGTACCATAGCATCTTTTAACATCATTAATACCCTTGACTTATTGTAAAATTTAATTACTTAGAACTTCAGTTTTCCAATGCCTTTAATTAGAAATTAATGGCAGAGGAAAACAAATATCCACACAGGTACACCTTGGAGATACTGCAAGCTCAGGTCCAGACGATTGCAGGAAAGCAAATATTGCAAGAAAGCAAGTCAAATCATGAATTTTTCTTTCCCAGTGCATATAAAGTTGTATTTACACTATACTGTAACCTATTAAGGGTGCAGAAGCATCATGTCTAAAAGAATAATGTTCACACCTTAATTTAAAAATACTGTGTTGTTAGAAAGCACTAACCATCATCTTACTTTCAACTGCTTTCAGCAGTTGTAATCTTTTTGCTGATGGAGGGTCTTGCCTCCGTGTTGATGGCTGCTGACTGATCAGGGTGGTGGGTGTTGAAGGCTGGGGTGGCTGGGGCAATTTCTTAAAATAAGACAATAATGAGTCTGTCATGTTGATTGAGTCTTCCTTTCACGAATGACTTCTCTGTAGATGAGATGCAGTTTGATAGCATTTTACCAACAGGAGAACTTCTTTCAAAACTGGAATCAGTCCTCTCAAACCGTGCCACTGAAGGATCAACTCGGTTTATGGAATACACTAAATCCGTTGCTGTCATTTCAAAAGTCTTCATGGCATCTTCACCAGGAACAGATTCCATCTCAGGAAACCACTTTCTTTGCTCACCCAGGAGAAGCAGCAACTTGTCCACTCAGGTTCTGTCATGAGGTTGCAGCAACTCAGTCCCATGTTCAGGCTCCACTTCTCCTTCTAGCTCTCTTGCCATTCCCACCACACCTACAGTGACTTCCTCCATGGAAGTCCTGAGCCCCTCATCGTCATCCATGGGGGCTGGAACTGACTTCTTCCGCAATCCTGTAAATGCTCACACTCTGACCTCTTCCCTTGAATCGGGAATGTTCTTAGAGCCATCTAGAATGGTGAATCCTTTCCAGAAGGTTTTCAATCTCCTTTGCCTGGATTCCACAGAGAAATCACTATTTATGGCAGCAAAAGTTTTATGAAATGTATTCCTTAAATAATAAGACTTGACCGTTGAAATTACTCCTGCAGAATGGATGCTGTGTTAGCAGGCACGAAAACAACGTTAATCTTATTGTATGCCTCCATCAGAGCTCTTGGGTGACCAGGTGCCCTGTCAATCAGCAGTAATATTTTGAAAGAGGTCTTTTTTTCTGAGGTCCCAACAGTGGGCTTAAATTATTCAGTAAACCGTGTTATACACAGATGTGCAGTCATCCAGGCTTTATTGTTCCATTTATAAAGCACAGGCAGAGAAAACTTAGCATAATTCTTAAGACCCCTAGGATTTTCAGAATGGTAAAAGAGCACTGGCTTCAACTGAAAGTCACCAGCTACATGAATCCCCCATCAAGAGGGTCAGCTTGTCCTTTGAAATTCTGAATCCAGGCATTGACTTCTGTTTAGCGAAGGAAGTCCTAAATGACATCTTCTTCCAATATAAGGCTGTTTCCTCTAGGATTAAAATCTGTCATAGAGCGTAGCCACCTTCATTGTCTTAGCAAGATCTGGGTAACCTGCTACAGCTTCCACATCAGCGCAGCTTCATTCACCCTGCACTTTTATGTTAGGAAGACAGCTTCTTTTTTAAGTCTCATGAACCAACCTGTGCGAGCTTCAAACTTTTCTTCTGCAGCTTGCTCACATTCCCCAGCCATCACAAATTTGAAAAGAGTCGGGTCCTTGCTGTGGAGAGGCTTTGGCTTAAGGGAATGTTGTGGTTGGTTTGATCTTCTATCTAGACCATTCAAACTTTCTCTATATCAACAAAGCCATTTTGCTTTCTTATCATTTGTGTGTTCACTGGAGTAGCACTTTAAATTTCCTTTAGGAACCTTTCCTTTGCATTTACAACCTGACTAATCCATGCAAGAAGCAAGCCTGGCTTTTGACCTATCTCAGCTTTCAATGTGCCTTTCTCACTAAGCTTAATAATAATTTTCAGCTTTTGACTTAAAGTGAGAGACATGTGACTCTTCCTTTCACTTAATCACTTAAGAGGCCATTACAGGGTTATTAATTGGCCTAATTTCAATATTGCTGTGTCTTGGGGAATAGGAAGGCCCGAGGAGAGGAAGAGATAGGAAACAGTCAGTCCGTGGAACAGTCAGAACACACACATTTCTAAGTTCCTCCTGCAGTTCAGGGCTCCCCAAAATAATTCCAATAACAGCATCAAAGATCATCAATCACGGACCACCGTAACAAATATAATAATGATGGAAAAGTTAAACACCACAAGAATTACCAAAATGTGACAGAGAGACACAAAGTGAGCAAATGCTATTGGAAAAATGATGCCGATCGACTTGATCAACACCGACTTGCCACAAACCTTCAATTTGCAAAAAATGGAATATCTGCAAAACACAGTAAAACAAAGTATGCCTGTAATTTTAATTTTTTAAGGTATGCCTGTAATTTTAAAGATTTCAGTAATCCCCAAAACTTTCATGAAATCTGTTCAGTCCAGCTGTCCTTCCTCCTCAAATATTATACTGAAACATTCATTATGAAAACTGTTAGCATATTTTAATTGGGCACAATGGAAAAGGAAGCAGCTTGGACGTGAAAAATAAAAGCTGACTCATCTACTTAGTCACGTTCCTTGATACTATTACAAAGCTACAAAAGTTTTAGAGCATGATACAGATACACAGAAAACATAAAAAACATAAAAAAGGAAGGAGTATGATACAAGAACTGCTTGGAAAAGAAAGGCAGAAAAATCAGAATCCAGCATTAGCAGTTTTATTTAATCACTACATGTTGCATACAAAGCATTATTTCGTATCAACCAATAAGGACTTTTGTTTTCATTAAGGAGAAAACGTTTCTACGCATTCCCTTACTCCTTCTCCCTAAGTAAGACCCTACTGTGTTGAAAACACATCTAAAAAGTTACCAAAGAGGGGAAAGATTCAGCCAGGAGATAGTATCCATCTCATTCCCACATTAGTATATGCTGTTTCCACTATATTCCGCTCTTCTGAATGAATCAACCATAAAGGAAGGCACAGAACAATACAACTAGTTAAGAAGTCACAGGTACTTGACTTCACGATTTCAGAGAAAATGGAAGGATTCAGTGAACTGAATGGTCTCTCAAAAATGTCAGGTCTGAGGGTGCCTGGTCTGAAGGTGCCTGGCTAGCTAAGTCTGTAGAGCAGGCGACTCTTGATTTGGGGGTCAAGCCCCACATTGGGCATAGAGACTATTTGAAAAAAAAAAAAAAGTCATTTCTCAGACATACTCTGAAATAAATTACTGAATGCAAGGACTGTAACATAAACCACAATTAGCTTAATGCTTCTTAAAGAGTGGGCCGATTTTCATATTTCAAGAAATCATCTATCAGGGTATGGCTGCTTGACCAAAGCTAACTCTACCAAAAAAAACCAAAACAAAACAGTTATGCCTCCTGCCCCCACTGGTGTGTAAATGACATGTTTTCTGTAACACAGGAGGAACCCATTTTTGCTAACAAAAGAGACAGACTTCTCTTAAGAGCAAGGAAACTGCTACTGAAAAGTTTTGCACACAGGGATATTAAAGGACCGGGAGAGTTTTATTCCAACTCAAGAATATTTCATATATAACCCCTGCAGGAGGTAAAGCACCAATTATTTTTACCTCATGTGAATTGCTCTGTTAGATCATTAGACTGCTCTTCCCCCGCAAGACACTGAGGACACAGAAGAGATGTTAGAGCAAGGAAACAGGGAGGCCACGTATCACTGTGCAAACTGTGCACAGCAAAAGGGCACCGGGCTATGGGCTCCTGAGAGAACCATTATCTAGCCGTATTCTGCCCAGTAACCCAGTAAGACTTGCAGCCTCGCACAGCTCAGCTAGGAGGAAGGAAAACAATTTTCTCAATATCAAAGATCCACGTCAAAGAGCTAGGGTGAGGGGAAGGGAAAAAAGAAAGATGGTCTCAAAAGCATGGTCTATTTCATCGAAATACAGACCTTTGTGGTGTCAGGGTATGCCTTTTTGACCCCAATATTTCTTCAGACCCTTTTATATAGAAGAAATCTGATGTGGAGCTTGGAACAGGCCTGCCTCAAATCAAGACTCTGTGCTCCAGTTTCTCCCGGAACAGGAATTATGATATGATCACATGCTGGTCAATATGGTATACACACAAGTATCTGACCCTCCTGTAAGAGGCACCTGGTAAATGTATCTTTGCGGCTGTCTTTCTCCATTCTTCCCTGTTGTCAGGAACAGGGGGACTACCTTGCACCATAAGGAAGAGATGAGCTGGAAGGGACTGAGTCCCAGAGCAGATCAGCTCTGAAAGACATACATGAGAAGGAAAAAAACTTCTCATTTAAGCCATTGGTATCATGGGCTTTTTGTTAGCTGCAGCCAAATTGCTACATGAAGACCCTGGAGCCTGAGTAATTGAAAGCAAGAGGGGTAAGCAGGGCCCAAAACACATAAATTCCATTGACACATGGCCTAGATCTCTACTGAATGCAAAACTACTGCCTGAGTTAGCTTAGTATCTCTTATAATGTAAGCAATGCAAAGTACATTTTTGGAGCAATAAAAAGGACTATTTCCTAAACATACTACTTTTGAAAGGTTCTCCATTAATGATAATACATTTCTGTTGATGGGATTCATAACGAGTATAGAAATATGTCTAATATTTTCAAATAATTTGCCTGACGATTTTATAGTTTATAACACTTATACCTGATAAGACACTATAGGGGATGCCGGGGTGGCTCAGCTGGTTAAGTGTCTAACTTCAGCTCAGGTCATGATCTCATGGTTCATGTGACTGAGCCCCAGGTAGGTCTCCGCACTGACAGCACAGAGTCTGCTTGGGATTCTCTTTCCCTCTCTCTTTCTGCCCCTCCCCCATTCAAATGTGCACACACACTCACTCTCTCTCCCTTTCTCTCAAAATAAATAAACTTAAAAAAAAATTAAGACACTACAGGTTAAGTCTCTTAAAAGTTTTAGGTACTGGCATATGAAACTGATCTACAGTAGACTCTGACTTTCTTTGATGAAATCATTTCTGAGGATGTACCTGCATGTTTTGTTCCCAAGGGGTTTTCTTTCTCTGGGGACACTGTTAAAGTAATTATTTTTAAAATTCCCCTCTTTATCTTTAAACTACTGAACTCCTGAAAGGGAAAAGGATACACATTTTAATATGATTTTTCTTAAAATCTACAACAAAGGACCAAAATACTGACAATATTCTCTGTCCAAAGTCCTGTTGGCATACTTTAGAGATTAAAATAATATATAAGCTTTCTCCATGGTTTTCAAAGCATTTCCTATTTATTCAATAATATGTGTTTCTTTCTTTTTTTTTAATCAAAAAGACATAAGGGCGCCTGGGTGGCTCAGTCAGTTAAGCGTCCGACTTCAGCTCAGTTCATGATCTCGCGGTTTGTGGGTTTAAGCCCCGCATCGGGCCCTGTGCTGACAGCTCAGAGCCTGAAGCCTGCTTCAGATTTTGTGTCTCCTTCTCTCTCTCTCTCTGCCCCTTTCCCACTCATGCTCTATTTCTCTCTCTCTCTCAAAAATGAATAAACATTTAAAAAAATTTTTTAAAGAGCTTTTATCTTTTTTTAAAAAAAAGAAGACATTATACAACATTACTTCTTTGGGAGAAAAAAGTAATTAAGGTAAATTCATCTGTGTATCACTATCAAAATTTAGTATGCAAAAATCCATTAAGTTTCACCAAAGTTCTTACAATGGTCAAACTCCCAGATGTTAAAATTAATTTCCATTGGTCACAACTGTATAATTTCTCAATAATAATACTCTCAATTTCTTGACAACCTCATGTGTGAAATTAGCCTGTCTGCCATCATCAAATTCTCCTTACCTCTTGAATAATTTCCATCAGCATCCAAACATACTCTAGTATAATCTACTGTAATTTTTCTGAGCTACTATCAGTTTTGTTAACATAATCAACGACCTCCTTGACTCCAAGTCAAATGATCACTTGTATCACAGCTGAACTCTCCTTAGCACTGGAAAGTCAAAAATGTTCCCCTCCTGGCAACACTTTCCTCCTTGGCTTCCATGACACCATGCTCTATCTTGGTTTCTATGTCTCTGCTCCTTCTTTTAGTTTCCATTGCTGAATCCATCATCTTCCTTGACCTCTAAATTATGGAATGTGCCAGGGTTCAGTTCTGCAATGTCTTCTGTATCTGCATAAATGTTACATCATCTGTTCCTGGGCTTTCAATATCACATCTATTTCAACAATCCCAAGTCCATTCTTCCTGCTGTGACTTCACACCTAAAACTCCAGAGTAAAAATCTAATTTCCTATCTAACCTAGCTGTTGATTCCCTACCTTACTTCCCAAACCTGCTCCTTCCCAGACTTTTCTATCTTTACCACCTAAATACTTGTTCAGGCCAAACACTAGGCAATCATGATTATTCCTTTCCTTCCCTCACTCAGCCCCACGGCCAACACCACTTTTGGAAGCTATCTATTGCTCTGCACTTCCTCTTCTTTAACCCAAAGGCAAGCTACCATCATCTTTCCCCTGAACTACAGTAAGGCCTCCATCCCACCTTCCAACTAATACGCTCTTTGCTCCTCTCAAATTACCTGTTGTGTGCAAAGAGGCCAAAGTGATCTGTTTATAAATTATATAAGTCATTTACAATTCACAAATTACATTAACTTTCTTGCTTAAAACTCTCCAATGGCCTCCCTTGTAGTCAGGATAAAAATCAAATTCCTTGAAATGCCTAACATGATCTTACTCCTGTCTACTTTGCATTGTTCACTGCTGTTAACACAGCACTGAGGACAGTGGCTGATAAGCAGAGTGTATGCAATTGCTGTTTGCCGAATGAACCAATAAAGGTAATAAAAATGTACCATAAACTTGCAATATATTTATTCAAACATACCTTACATTCACTAGTAGCAAGGAACTGAACATTTTACCAAATTCTTTTAATTTGAGAATCCTAGTATTGCAGAGGCTCTTTGATGAGCAAGTAAAAAATCATGACACACATAGTATTGACAACAATTAAATTAGTAGTCATATTAAATAATATCTCACTTAGAAAGGTCTGTGCAACATCATCAAGCGCTCTTCCTTTGTTATGTCACAGAAGTCTAACATGAGGAATAAGGGCTTCCTCCTTTCTTCACAAAAGGCTCCAATTTGACAATTCTTGGTCTCCATGTGGAAACCCAAGAGTCTCATATATAGCCATTTCGAAGCACGGCAAAGATTAGGAAAGGATTAGTCATTTTAGTAAGGCATAACAAATTTGATATTCTTGCTACAATGTCAGTTTCTCTCCTCCAGATTTTCACAAGAGGGAGTTAAAGAGGGATGGAATTACAGGAAGAAAGCTGGGAACCAAAACCTTACAATAAAGATGTAATATAGTGTTCAGCTTTCAAGAGCAGATGAAAAAAAAAAAACCAAAAACTTGAATTGGTCTCGGACATTACACAAGCCTGAGAAGCCAACCTTGGACCTATGTGTCCTGGGAAGACCTAACGGCTACAATTTCCACTCACGTGCGGCCCAGGAATTTGCTAATATAAGTTAAGAGATAAACATGCTGTGTGTTTAAATTTAAATACTAGCTTTTTAAAATATTCTCTTAATTCTTATTCACTTGTTCCTCTTGTTACTATTGCAAGTAACATGGTGGTCTGAAAAAGAAACATATAAAAATCTTGATTCATCATTTTGTCTTTTCCTTGTGTAGGTGACCAATTTTGGTCATCTTTATTTGCAATTATTTCATTTTCAGAAAAGGTCTTTATGAATATGAGGACACGGACGGATATACACACACCAAAAGAGGTATGCACTGCAATTACCGTTCCTCCCCCAAAATAGAGAGAGAGAAGAGTTTGTGAAAGTATGAGTAAATTCCTAGAAAATACATAAAAACATAAGAGAGGTCATTAATATTTGCCCAAAATTATGAAATGTATCCCTTATGACTATTTTGGCAGGATGTGTAAGGAACATTTTCTCTCCTACCTACTGCTCCACCATGAAGATTATATGGAGTTAATTATACTTGAATAAGAAAAGGTTGTGTGGAAAGATTACTAGAGAGAACAAACTCTGCGGGTGCTTTCATCAAGACCGCGTGAGACACTGTTTGGCTGCGCTCGTCTTGGCTGAATTCGCGCTACTGTTTGCATGAATTGAGGGCACTGAAGGGAGACGAGGCCCTACCACAGGTCAAAAATTAATATGCTGCTCGGGCGGACTGTGGCTGGCTGACCACTGATTTCGGTTTCCTGATAAGCCTGTACCAAAACGAGCACAAAGGAAGTAGGGGGGAGGGGACATAAATTCTCAAGAACAGGAAGAAAAGAAGAGCCATCGGTGGCAAGAAAATTTCCAACACTTCTGAAAGAAAGTGAAGGGGCCAGAAAAATGTGAAGTAAATCAGGAGGGTGGAAGAGCTAAGTGGTGGGCACCCTGTAAGAATGCACCTCACTGAGAAGAGAGGCCTTAAGGCACTCGAGAGGTTCAGGACTTCAGGCACAGTAAGCCGGAAGGACGTAAAACCAGCCGGCCACAGGCTACACACAACCCTAGGCCCAGATCCTTCCCTGGTGACTACGTGAATGGGGAGGCTTAGCCGCCTTCAAGCCCTGCTCACACCCCGGAGCCTCCAGGAACCCTGCCAGAAACTTCACTTCCCA
Source organism: Crocuta crocuta (assembly GCF_008692635.1). NCBI lineage: Eukaryota > Metazoa > Chordata > Mammalia > Carnivora > Hyaenidae > Crocuta > Crocuta crocuta. The sequence goes on from NW_027528006.1 coordinate 1,286,048, forward strand.
GAGCTCATTTCCTCATTTGTAAAAATCTGTGTTTGTTTTCTACTGCTGCCATAACATATTTCCACAAATTCAGTGGCCTAAACACAAATTTATTATTATCTTGTAGTCCCGGATGACATAATACCAAAATGAGTGTGACCAAGCCTAAATAAGGTTGTCAGCAGGGTCACGTTCCCTCCAGGGGTTTGAGGGGAAAATTAGGTCTCTGGGCTTCCAGCTTCCAGAGGCTGCCTACGCTCCTTGGCTCATGGTGTTTTCCTCCATCTTCATAGTAAACAGCCCAGCGTCTCCAAACCCCGGATTCACCCCCTCTACTGCCTTTATTACATCTGCTACTCTGACTCTCTTGACTCTTATAAGGATCCTTGTAATTACCCTAGGCTCACTATGGTCATCCAGGATAATCTCCCCATAGCAAAATCTTGATCTAATCACTTTGGCAAAAGACTTTGTATCATGTAAGGTAACATATTCATTGGCCCAAGGATTAGGATGCGGACGTGCAGTAGTCATTATTCTGCTGACCACATTACCTTGTCAGATGATTGAAAAGATTAAGTGAGATTATCTCAATAATAGCAATAATAGTTAAAGTTTATTGAGCACTCAAGATATGCCAAGCACTTTTCTTAATTCCTTAGAGATTTAACTCATTACAACCTCACAACAGCCCTATGACATGCTGAGAAACACAGCACATACTGAGAAACAGCACAATTCCTCTGCCTGAAAGTCACACAGTGCGCATCTTACAGACGGGGATTCACGGGGCACCTGGGTGGCTCAGCTGGTTAAGTGTCTGACTTCCATTCAGGTCATGATCTCACGATTCATGGGTTCGAGCCCTGTGTCGGGCTCTGTGCTGACAGCTCAGAGCCTTGAGCCTGCTTCAGCTTCAGCTTCTGTGTCTCCCTCTCTGGCCCTTTCCTGTGCACGCACACACACATTCTCTCTCTCTCTCAAAAAAAAATAAACATTAAAAAAAACAATTTAAAAAAAAAGAAGGGGGATTCAAAATCCCATCCCCACGCTTTTAACTACTGATAAATACTGGGGCAAATTTTAGCTGTTGTTATTACTATGATATGACTGCACTGAGTTTATTACATAAATCTCATGCCATGAACATAAAAACATGATAAACATCAAGTCCAATATTAACATTAGAATTTTAGAAACGCTTTTTGTGCCTCACACTTTCCTGTTTTAAATATTCCTTACACCAGTATAAATACTTTCCTTCTTCTCCAACTCTGTATTTGGTCACCATCCCTTATGCTTCCATAGCTCCCTATAACTTGTCCGCACTGTCACTTGTAGCATTAGAGTGTACTGTAACATCTGCCTCTTTATCTGGCCTTTGATGTGTGAATGTCTGGAGGCCTGGGACTTCTCCATACTCGGGGTGGCCTGTACAGCCTGGTCCTCAGGGCTTACTGAATGAATGAGTGAAGACATAACAAACTGCAGTAATTTAAAAACCTGGTAGGTTGTTTTGCCAAGAATATTTAATGACTTGCGACCATTTTGTATGCTTCTTAAAATATCTCCATATATTAACATAAAATCAATATGAGGTTGAATAGATTCCAAAATGTCCCTGTTTATTTTGTTTCTGCAATCAACAATAATCAGAGAATGAAAAACATGAATATTTTGTTGTTTTATACATGCTTCACAAATCAGTATATATTCACTGTGGAAAAACAGAAAACCTTTTCCAAAAGTTCTTTGCTTTCATAGAAAGGCCAAATATCTATTTCTAAATGTACAGCTCAGGGATAAGTCTACAAAATGGTAACCAACAGCCAAAGGTCAGCATGCACTGTTTGTTCTTATTGTTTTGGGCATAACATAACTTAGTTTTTGTCATTCAATTTTGTAGTCTACTTCAAACTATCTTGCACAAAGTGAAGATTAATACAACTTCATATTGATAAAGAAGAAAATCATATTGTAACATATATATTTGTCAGAGACAGAAGAAGTAATAAGATCCTTCAGAAAGCAGATAAATCAATTTTGCAGAAAAACCCTGTAGATTTTTATTTCTCCAAAGGTTTATCATTATTGCAATGATGCTAGATAAATAACCTGGTTATCATTTACTCCACTGTTTTTAAAACTAAAAGATGGTTAGCAGGTCTATTAATAATCACTACAGAAAACAGAAATAAAAGGTAGAGCAGTAATATGTTTCACCCATGATGCATCAGGCTGCAAATGTCAAAAGTCCAAACCGAACTGACTTTAAAAATAAGACCTTGATTATTGTACATTTAAAAAGTATAGAAATGTATGCTGGAGTATAGGTTTGGGGATAGGGCGTTAAGACTGAGGGGCTCCACCATTGTTTAATTGTTTAATTCAGCAGCTCAACAATGTCATCAAGGAGTCAAGTTCTTTCCATCTTTTCTCTCTTAGGATATACCAAGTTTCACCTTTGGGTTAACTTCCTGTGTGACCCACAAGGTAATTGCTGCAGTCCCAACATTACACCCAGACATGAGAAGGTCTAAAGGCTTCCTGGGTGTTTCCTTCTTAAGAGTATGGGAGTCACTTCCAACAAACTCCTTTTAGAGTCCAGATGTGCATCCTACAGCCAGCCCTGAATCAATCAGGATGGGGAGAAAGGGGAAGGTGGGCAAGAGGAACAAGGTGCATGACTGGATTAAACTAATTTGCTTTTCACTCATTTTCACTTAGGGTGATTTTGTGAACAAAACTGGATTTCTCTTTGCACGGAGAAAGGTAGGAATCGACGTCTAATAGAAAATAATGTTCAAAGCGTGAGAAACAAATGGTGTCAAGAAAGTTAGCTCTATTATAGGCCAAATTTCCAAGCTCTAAGGAAGTAGGCTAAGGGAAGAAGGATTCATAAATACATAAATACAGCTGTATTCACCAAAGAAGGAACTGTCATGCCATTCCACAGATGATCAATAACAAGAAACCATTCACTTTTTAAAAAGTAGCTATATATACTTACATATGCTAATGCTAGGAAACATTCAAATACATATATTTGAGTCTATACACACACATATGTTTAAGTGTATGAGAATATATAATATATAGATAGAAATAAGGTAAGAGATAGAGATGGATACACCAAGGCTACATTAAGTTATTCAAACCAGAACATCTTGGCTATACTAATTTTTAATCAAATATGCAGGCTACAGACATGAAAACAAAATTATGTTGTTTCAAAAGTCAATAGCAGAGTTACACTGCTAAATCTGTTACACTTAAATACTGACATTCTGAAAAAGATGAAATCCAAGAATATGTGCACCATTAAGGAGCACATAAAAGCACACAAAAACAAGCTGTTCCTTATCTTTCTCTATAAACGTTCTTACCAGAACAAAAGAGCAGTTACAAAAATGAGAATTAGCAGGACTCAATGAGATCTGGATACCACTAGGTGTTGAATCCATTCTAATCTCTGATTCTTCTAAATAGATTTTCTTTGTAAAAGGATATAAATAAGAAGCATGTGAATACTTCTCTATTACCATTGCTATTATAAAGTACCAAAGCACCAGAAACCATTCCCTCATAAATCATCCCAAAAATAGAGACAAAAATTAGTGGAAGATGGAATCTAAGCAAAGATCCATGAAATTTAAAAGAAAAAATTCAATTTATACCTCAGGTGCTCATTTTATCGCCTTTAAGTATCTGACAAAGGAGTATTTTAAGAATAATGATGTGATGGAATGAAAACACAATAAATATTTAACTACAGAAAATTATTAATGTGACTTTCCTCATTGCCATTCTTTTTCTAGCCAAAATCTCCACATAGCTTGTCTCTGCTGATGGGTCATTAAGTTCATTTCACAAACATCCCTGGATATATATTATCATTATCATGTATTCTCCACACCGCTCGACCGCTCGACCTCTCTCTCTCTCTCTCTCTCTCTCCTCCAGAGCCCTCTTCTCCTGTATACACACTTGTACCCAAACCCTTCTCAATCCACCCACTCATCTTTGACTCTCAGTCTGTCTACATTTCTCTCTTTTGGTCTCTTGGCCTTTCTATCTCTCCATTTTTTCCTTTCTTTTATATTTTGCAACAGTGGAAGGGTTTAATGACACCAGTCTTTCTGGATAAGTCCAGAGATGAAACAGTCCTCTCGACCATGTGGCTACGGCACGCTGGAGTTTCACTGATTATTGTTGCCTCATCATGCTTGCTTATATGATCACTATATTCTACCCAATGCCTTGCTCTTAAATGTCAACAGGCAAAGATCACTAGACATTTGAGAAAAGCCCCCAATAGGAATGTAGGAGACCAAAGCAAACAGAAGAGGAAACCTGGAGAAAACAGAGATACGCTGATACAGAGAAATACAGATACTAAGTACAAATAGTCCCTGATTTACAATGGTTCTACTTACAATATTCTGGCTTTACAATAGTACAAAAGTGATAAGCATTCAGTAGAAACCATACTTGGAATTTTAAACGTGGAACTTTTCCCAGGCTAGCCATATGCGGAATGATATTCTCTCCTGATGCCTGGGCAGTAACAGTGAGCCTGCAAGTCCCGTTTAGCCATGCAATCATCAGGGTAAACAACCAATACTTAAAACCATCTGTTCTCATTCTGTTTTTCACTTTCAGTACAGGCAGTATCCAATAAATTACAAAAGATACTTTATTATAAAATAGAGCATTGTGTTAGATGATTTTGGCCAACTGTAGGCTAATGTATGTGTTCTGAGCACACTTAAGGTAGGCAAAGCTAAGTTAATAATTGTCAACAGGTTAGGTGCATTAAATGCACTTCAAACAATATTTTCAATTTATGATGGGTTTGTTGGGATGCAATCTCACTGAAAACTGAGTATGATCTGTACATAAAATAAGAACAAAATATTTTAGTATTTTCAAGAGGAAAAAAATAAAAAGTTAAGAAACAACCCTGGAAATAAAAAATACACTGGCAATTAAAAATCAACAAAAATTAAGCCTCCAACTTCAGCTCAGGTCATGATCTCACAGTCTGTGGGTTAGAGCCTTGCGTCAGGCTCTGTCCTGACACCTCAGAGCCTGCAGCCTGCTTCAGATTCTGTGTTTCCCTCTTTCTCTGCCCCTCCCCGACCTGTGCTCTATCTCCCTCTCTCTCAAAAATAAATAAACATTTAAAAATTCAACAAAAGAGTTGGAAGATAAAATTGAGGAAACAATGGCAGAATAAAGAGATAAAGATATGGAAAAGTTGAAAACATAAAACACAGGATCATTTAAAAAAGGAGTTGAAGGAGGTGAAGAAATATTATCAAAAATATAATACAAGAAAATGTCCTAGAAAAAAAGGAGCCTCTACACTAAAAACATTGGCTATGAATCCCAAGTCAAACAGTTTTTTTTTAAAGTCTACTCCTAACCATATCATTGTTAAGTTCCTAAACTTAGATAAAAACTTAAAGTTGAGATAAGTTTAGATAAACTTGGATAAAGAAAGTTCTGAAAAGCCTCCAGAAAGATACAAAGACAGGTTACATCTAAAGAAACTACAAGAAGAAAGATACTTGATTACTCAAATGTACAGGTACTGTAAGACAATGGAGCAACATCCTCAAAATTATGAGGAGCAAGGAGTTCTAACCCAGAATTCCATACCCTCTAAATCTATCAGTTAAAATGAGGATCAAATCAAGTTATTTTAGACATGCCCAGACTCAAGAAAATGACCTTCCACAAAACTTTTCTCTGCCAGCTAAGAGAATATGTCCTAAAATAACATATCAAACCTACAGAGAATATAGGTCAGATTCAAGAAAAAAGGAGGCCTCAAGAAAAGACAGGAAGTGGGAAGGGATAAGTCATTGATAATTTATTTGATGTTTTTGGCCATTTGGGAAAATTCCTGAGAGCCATGACAAATGTTCTAAAATAATTTTTTTGAAAAATAACTGATATATAGTCAAAGCCTAGCAGAAAAAAATTCATAGGCAATTTTTAACTCTAGGAAAAATAAAAAATTTTAGAAGGAAAAAAAATATGGTTATAATGATACAGTCACTGTAAATGTAATGTTGATTATTCATGCAACCAAAAATTCTGAAATGGCTATATTGAGATTATGGGGTAAAAAGATAAAACAGAGATAAATACTAACACAACATGTATTCAACAAAAACTATCTAAAATTGATAAATCCATAAAGAGCAGTTAAAATGAATTATTTTAAAATATAGTAGGGGAGCCTGGGTGGCTTAGTCGGTTGGGCGTCCGACTTTCGCTTAGGTCATGATCTCGCGGTTCATGGGTTCGAGCCCCGCGTCGGGCTCTATGCTGACTGCCAGCTCAGAGCCTGGAGCCTGTTTCAGATTCTGTGACTCCCTCTCTCTCTGACCCTCCCCTGGTCACGCTGTCTCTCTCTCTCTCTCTCCTAGAAATAAATGAAAATTAAAAAAAATTATTAAAAAAAAATCAGGCAGTATGAATTTATAATCCATGTTTACTATATTTTAAAATTTTTTTAATGTTTTTATTTATTTCTAGGAGAGAGAGAGAGAGAGACAGCGTGACCAGGGGAGGGTCAGAGAGAGAGGGAGTCACAGAATCTGAAACAGGCTCCAGGCTCTGAGCTGGCAGTCAGCATAGAGCCCGACGCGGGGCTCGAACCCATGAACCGCGAGATCATGACCTAAGCGAAAGTCGGACGCCCAACCGACTAAGCCACCCAGGTGCCCCATACTGCCTGATTTTGTAATTAAATACGCATTTACTTCAAGGAACACAGAATTTTAAGAAAGTTCCCCATTGACAACAAAAGGAGATAAGAGCAAAGAAAAACAGGATAAAACCACCACTCATTCAAATCCAAAAGAAGCGGTCAAAAGACTGCTTTCAAAAGACAATCTTGGCAAGTAGTATGGTGTCTACACTGGGCTATTGGTCCCTGAAAAGTAGCAGAACATGTCCTCTAATCAATCAATCAATCAGTCAATCACTCTTGCTCTCCCTGGAATATCTCTTCGGATCACATTCCAAAGATCAAGTCTTAAAATAATTCAAATATTATATTTAGACATTAAGAGATAGGTTTTTGATGAATTTTAATCAAGAATTTTAATCAAAGCTTCAGCAAGTGCTGCCTTGTTTTTGAGAAAAAGTTATGCATTCTAACTAGCTGTTCAGTCTATTTATTTATTACTGTGAAATGAGTATTTAAAAAATCTAAATTTAAAACACTGCAAAATACAAAAACATACTAAGAGAATCATCAAATGAACAACTATAACTTTTATGTATCAAAGAAAGTTTCTTTCCTGCAGGATTTGGGCCAAGGGAGGTAAATACTGATTAAACATATATTTATGTTAATTGAAGGATGAATGATGTACTCTAAGGAACATGCTTACATTATGTATAAACAACAATTTACACTGATGCCTGGTTGACAAGTGTCTGATTTATTAAATCAATAAATGCTCTTATAAATGCATATAAAGAGATTTTAATATATCAGTTCACAAAGAACATTTTGATTTAGTGAACTACACAAATATATGCAAATCTAACACTTAGACAAGACTACCCAATAAAAAAATAGCTATATAGATTTTTGTGTAAATTATGAAATCTTTGAGTAGTGATTTCATAAGTAAGATATATGCATTCCAGGATGGAAACTGCAGAAATCAATCACTCCATTCTACTAGCATCACAATGGATTATTAAAACATGAATTAGAAAATGCTCAGATTAACCAGATTTTATTAATTAAAAGCACTCTGAAAGCATAAGGCATTTGATAAAATGGAAAGTACCGATGTTGTTTTCTTATTATTGGTACCAATAATATTATCGCGTCCATTTATTGTGGATACAGTTCTGAGCTCTGAATTAAGTATTTGTGTTTGTGTGAGTTTACTATACCAAGTTATTATTTCTGTGTAGAAATTAGAGAGATTAACTACTCAAGATCATGAAGGGCCTATATTCAAACAAACTTTTGGACTCAAGACCCTGGTCATAACCACTTAAATTACTAAGTAGGCTTGTTTCTGACATTAACCATCACAAGAAGTTTACAATAAAAAGACTTCAGACCTAACCAAATGGGATAGGAAGAAGATTAAAAGATTTTCAGGTAAATGAAAATTGATACCACCCATGAAAAGTTTTGCATCCCATAAACCAACTATTCAGCACAAAGCTTCTAAAGAATTAAGAAAAATACTTAAAACCAATAAAAGATACGCAAAATAACAAAAACTTCACAGAAATAAAGTTCTAAATTTTTAAAAACTTAAGAAATGTTCCAACTTGGGGCAGCTGGGTGGCTCAGTAGATTGAACAGCTGACTCTTGATTTAGGCTTGGGTCATGATCTCAAGGTTCAAGGGATCAAGTGTCTCGTCAAGCTCCCCCATGGGGGCATGGAGCCTGCTTGGAATTCTCTCTCTCCTTCTCTCTCTGGCCCTCTCCTGCTCACCTTCTCTCTCTCTCAAAAAAAATCAGTAAACTTAAAAAAAAGTTCCAACTCAGTAATAATTAGTATATGAAAATTAAAATAACAATAGGATATGATTTAACACTACTTTTTAAAAAATTTTTCTTTTGAGAAAGACAGAGAACACAAGCAAGGAGGGGGAAAGAGGCAGAGGGGAAAGAGAGAATCTTAAGATCTATGGACAGCTCGCTCTCACAAATGTTAGATCATGACCTGAGCTGAAATCAAAAGTCGGCTTCTTAACTGACTGACCCACCCAGGTACCCCAACACCATAATATTGATATGGACTTTAAAATGTAACAAACTACTGGTGAGAATGAGGGAACCGGTGACTTTCATTCTCCCTGAAGTATAAATTGATACAACAATTTAGAAGGCAATTTTTGAATATCAGTCAATCTAAATCCAACAATTCCACTTTTAAAATATACCCAAGACAGAATCTAGCTCAAGTACATAAAGAGATACACAAAGATGCTCAATAAAATTAATATCTACACTAACTTGAAAAAGCCAAATAATAGTGGAATACAATAATTCCACTACAACAAAACTGATATAAGGTAATCCAAGGGTTTAAAAGTAAATACAGGGGCACCTGGGTGGCTCACTTGGTTAAGCATCTGATTTTGGCTCAGATCACAGTGCCACAGTTTGTGAGTTCGAGCCCCACGTCAGGCTCTGTGCTGACAGCTCAGAGCCTGGAGCCTGCTTCAGAGTCTGTGTCTCCCTCTCTCTCTACCTCTCCCTATTCACACTCTGTCTCTCAAAAATAAATAAGCATTTAAAAAATTTTTAAATGAATATATATCATGTTTTATGGAAAAGAAATTTCTCTTATGCTGTAATCAAAATATGTGTGTAAACAATAATTCAGGATCTTCATTTTGAACATAAAATTATTTATTAATGATTTTCTTCAAATAACACAGTTTCTCAGTACTTTGAAACACATCCAATATTAAAAAAATTCTTTTACTTACATGCAGTGAAGATATGACAATATGCTAACAATCCCATATTTATCTGTTTTACCAAATACCAGTTGTCTTGAATGAATAAAGATTCTAAATCTAAACTAAAAATCAAGAGGTTAACAGTTAAAAATACTTTTGGAGACCAAGCCACAAATAAGTATATCCTGAAGACTAAATTATTTATTTGTTTGCTTGTTTATTTATTCAATTAATTTCAGAGAGAGAGCAAGCATATTAAGCAGGCTCCAAGCTCCATGTGGAACCCAACTCAGGGCTTGATATCACAACCTGGGACCATGACCTGAGCCTAAATCAAGAGTCAGAACGCTCAACTGAGCCATCCAGGTGCCCAATCTTGAAGCTTTAAAATTCAGTGAATCTTGGGGCAAATGGGTGGCTTAGTTGGTTGAGTGTCCAACTCTTGAATTCTGCTCAGGTCATGATCCCAGGTCATGCGATCCAGCTCCACGTTGGGCTCTGAGCTCAATGTGGAGCTTGGTCAAGATCCTCTCTCTCTCTCCCTCTGCCCCTCTCCCCTACTCACACAAACTCTCTATAAAAAAAATAAAAAATAAAAAAAATAATATAAAATTCAATGAATCTTAAAACTTTAAACATTCCAAAAGTATTTGTCTAACCTAAACTCCTACAACCTTCCTCTCAATCCTTTTTTCAGAAGCTAACAATGCACTTCACTTATATTTCTTAAACATATAAGTTCTTTGGTTTGGGCCACCTGGGTGGCTCAGTCAGTTAAGCATCGGACTCTTGGTTTCAGCTCGGGTCAAGATCTCACAGTTTGTGAGTTCAAGCCCGGAGTCATTTCAGGCTGGAGTTCAAGCTCTGCTCTGTGGGATTCTCTCTCCCTCTCTCTACCTCTCCCTGGCTCGTGGTCTCTCTGTCTCTCTCTCTCTCAAAATAAATAAATAAAAACTTTAAATAAACAGTAACCTTGATTCATGAATACTGTGACTCTTCAGCTCTCAGAGACCATATTCAATATAAGCTGACCAACATTATCCAACACTTATTCTGACAGTAGGTAGGAGAGTTAGCTCTGGAGCCAGTCTGAAAGTTCAAATCCTTACCTGCTGCTTCCTACTTATGTTACAAGTAGACCTGGGACAAGTCCCTTAATTTCCCTATGTCTCAGTTTCCTGATCCACAAAATAGATGTAACAGTAGAACTTATTGTAGCAAACTGCTCTCAGTACTAAATGAATACATAAAAATTATTTAGAATGGTGACCAACATAACAGTAAGTGTTCATCAACTATTATATATCATCACATTTATACTGTGTATCTATGAAGTTTCCATTACCAGCTTTACAAGCTGTCACTAATTGTTGTCATGAAATACACTGAAATGTCTATGTAACAGGCAATGTTAGTCGCCTATAGTACCCCTTCTACCTTCCTGGTAAGAAAAACTTCCTAATAATTTTCAAGTATCCACTTCTCTTGCTTCCAAGACGTTGAGTAAAATGGCCCCATCCTTAGCTCCAAATGGGCCCAATAAGAGTGAAGGAAAGGACTTGAATTCCTGGCTTAAATGACAGATGTCCCCCTCACTCTTTCTGTTGAATCTGAACAAGTAAGCAAGCAAACTATCAGTTGTTAATGGAGGTGATCCTGAAACCAGGCAGAACACCAGCCTTAGTATGAAGCCGAGATAACCAGTTCCTTGATGACATCACTTAGTGTCTGAGTACAGCTTACTGAGGTTCTGGTATTTCATAATAAATTTCCTTCATATTTAAGCCAGTTTGAGTCCCAGTGTCTTGCTATTTGCTATAAAAATATCATAACTGAAGCAGAAGCAGTGTGTATGATGTTTCTTTGTAATACAGGTAACCCTGACTGAGACAAGGGTACCATCCCTGACACGGTCACAACAGACCATCACCCCAGTAAAGAGCATACTTTGTTTAGGATTAATTGGGACCCCATATGCTGCCACTGTGTTACAATTATAAAATACTGTACCAATAAAAGACCTGTTTAGCCCCAAATTGGTAAAAGGTGAAAATTTTATACAATATGAAGAGAAATCAGAGTATTCTTATCCCCAAGAAATGGGAAGTAGAGCAATGACAATCTCAGCATTGATACAGACTACTGATTCTCAATCACCACTATCAAAAAGTACTTTATAAATCCCAATATTATGCTGCCCAGGGCTAGCTAGAGTTGTATATTATACCAATCCCAACACATTTGTAGTGCACGCTCACTTTAGTTATTGCTGAAGTAACTCACATGTCAGGAAAATGTTCACCAAGTATACTCTGACACCTAACAGAGGTTATCACACTTGAATCTTCAGTGATCTCAGGATGCTCCTGGGATTCAAGTTAAAACAGATTTTCCGGCATCACACCCCGCAAAATGGATTCAGTTGTTCTGAAGTGGGACTCAGAAATCCGCATTTTGCATGCACTTCAATTAATTCTGATGCAACCAAGCTCTGAACCACATTGTAAGACCCACTGCCTGAGACCATATTAAAAATATATGCTAAGGAAATGCAGACAAATGACAACAGATTATAAGGTACATGCAGCTACCTTATGATGAAAATCATTTCCTAGCCCTGTCCCACTGACTCTTTGGAAACATATGCATTTTAGTTCCTCAGCTAGTGATCTCCAAATCACTTCTATCTTATTTTATCACCTATACTTTGTTTATATTGTATCTACAGAAACTCTATTATTTTTATCTTCCAATTGGTTTGCACCCTGGTGCCTTGAAATAACATACCTAGATGATCATTTTATTCCATCAATTTCTGTCAGTAAACAGATTCCCCTTTACCCTTCACAACTGAACCAAATAATACAGAAAATAGTCCCTAGATGTCTGGCCAGACAGCATCACCAATGTTCTTTTCATCTTTTACTTTTAAAATCACACATTCTCCTGAGCCACGCTGAGATAGAGCAACTGTCTTAATCGGTGAACTATTTATGAAAGGAATGAAGCACTTGCTTTAAAAACTTCATTTTCAATAATTTATTTCAGCATAATTACGTTTTCAATTCTTATACGCTTTATTGCAGCTTTCCGATTTTAAAAAGAAAATGAGCCCAGTTAACTAAAAATAAGTCAGTCATCTTTATCAAATTATTATTTTTCTTTTCTCACTTGTGTCACACATTAGGAAATGGCAATTAAAAGAGAAGCAAGCTAATTAGCTATCGGGGTTGCTCTCCTATAATCAAGTGAGGCACATAGATGCAGAGAAACTACATCTCACGCACATGCAGAAAACCCCTCGATTTACTCTGTGTCTGGAAACCCATCAAAGCATAAAATAAACCCAAAGCAAAGTTTCACTATGGTACCAGTCATGACAATAATTACAAAGTATGTACATTTTTTAATTTTTAAAACAAAAACTTCCACCAAAACACTTCCACTATGTGCATTAGTGTCAACCTATATTGAGAAGATAATCTGAATGGCAAGAAAGGCACTGTACTGGCCATTTGTGGTCTGTTGTTTGTAATGTCATAACCATCCCACACGCAAAATTACAGCTTTCACTTGCTTTAAAAGGAAGCAAATTATTAAGTGATTATAAATTTAAAAATTACACTGCTCTAAAATAATCCCCCAGCTCTACAAACAGATCAACAAATGCGGTGTCCCAAAACCATTTTAAAAAACAATTCTTCATGTATTCCTATTTTAATATTTTTTCTTTACATTTACTTATTTTTGAGAGACAGAGAGAGACAGTGCAAACAGGGAAGGGGCAGAGAGAGGAGACACAGAATCCGAAACAGGCTCTCTGAGCTGTCAGCACAGAGCCTGAAGTGGGGTTCAAACCCACAAACTGGGAGATCATGAACTGACCCGCAGGCAAACACTCAACTGAGCCCCCCAGACGCCCCTTTGTCTTCCTATTTCAAAGCAGCACAGTCCCGAAGAAATAACATTACAAGTCACATATGTAACTAAACTGTCATGTTAAAAAGAAAAAAAGAAATAAAATCCATTTTAGTAATATATTTAGCCCAATATACCAAAAATAACGTCATTCCAGTATGTGATCAATAGAAAGATTATTTATGAGACGTTTTACATTCCTTTTATTATACTAAATCTTTGAAATTTGGTGCACAGTTTATACTTTGAGCACATCTCATTTCTGCTACATTTCAAGTGCTCAAAAGCCACTTCTGGCTAGTAGCTATCATACCTCTAGGGGTAAGCTTTTAGGGAGTAAAGATTAAAACAAAGTAAGGGGTGCCTGGATGGCTCACTTGGTTATGTGTCTGGCTCTTTTTCTTTTTCTTTTTTTTTAATGTGTCTGCCAACTCTTTATTTGGGCTCAGGTCATGATCTCTCGGTTCATGAGTTCAAGCCCCATATCAGGCTCTGCACTGACAGTGTGGAGCCTGCTTGGGATTCTCTCTCCCTCTCTCTCTGTCCCTCTCCAACTCACACACTCTTTCTCTGTCTCTCAAGATAAATAAATAAACTTTAAAGTAAATAACTATGCGTTCACATAGGTATTAATACCTTGGCCAGGGTAGTTTTTCAAAGATGGAGAAAAATAGGCAATATTTTCTGATTACGATTTGAAAGAAGACAGTTAAAATGGCCTTTTTTGATAGTCAGTTGGCGATCAGAACCTATACATGCCAAGGACAATTACTGGGATATGTATATACATAAGAACTGGTGATAGGAATCAATGAACATCAGATCTCCCATCTAGAATGAGAAGGACTTTGAGGTACCTTGAGTCTCAAAGGCTGAAATAGGCCAGCCTCTTCGACCTAGGGCAGATTTGACACCCTGTCTGTGGAATGCACCCACAGTACAACTTCTGGCTACAGGAAAAAGTTTAATGTAAGTTTAAGAGGGCAAATTAGATAAATGTTAAGCAAAGTTCAAAATAATAACAACAAAATCATTCATTTCAATACATACTCAAATCAAATCCTGCTTTACATATTAGTACTTTCTCCTATAATTCACGTCTAAATTTGGAAACTTAATGCTCAAAGAATCAATGTTCGGGGTGCCTGACTTGCTCAGTCAGTAGAGTATGCAATTCTTCATCTAAGGGCTGTCGAGTTTGAGCTCCACTTTTATTTTAAAAAAGTCATAGAGATTTTTTAAAAGTCATAGAGATTACTTTTAAAAAATACCACAAATAAAACTGAGGGGACCTGGAGGAGCCTTACGTATCTAATACAGAAACTTTCATACAAAAAAAGTGTAAGTTGTGAAATACTGAGGCATTAATCCATGGACCCCAACAAATTCACTGAAAATCTGTTACTTGAAATTGAAAACTTATTGCAAAGCACTGTTAATTTACTCTCATCATGGCCGGATTGCTGTTTCTCACCGAGCTACATCTCCCAGCACTATGACAGGGGATGAAAACCTTAGGTGTTTTCACCATGCCAGCTTTTGGGTATATACTATCTTAGCAAGCACTGTAATGTCCCTGGTGATACCCACCCAACCAGCTTCTAGGCTGAGTACCTAAAAGTCAACATAGCCACCGCTGGAGAACATCCTTGCAAATTTGACCCTTCTTATCTAAGTAGTAGTGGATGGTCCGTCTTCCTTCCTCAGTTTCCTCACTTCCACTTTACTCAAAAATCAAGCAAATACAAATGGCTCAATCTAGACTCTTCTCAGATTTCAGTATCCTAATAGGTCCAAGTAAGATACAGAGAAAAAATAAGAACTGTAGTGAAACAATCAGATTATTTAAAAACTGAGAAGCATGCAGGCAGAATCAGTTCAATGCCATTAACAGGGCCGTACTCTCTAAACAGTCAAGAGAGTGCTGAAAAACACAGAATTCCAAAGATGCTGTCCAAGATAACAGTGTGTTTGACTCGATGGCCATGGACGAGGCACTGTAAATATAAGGCTTAAGCAGTTAGAATACTTTGAACTTCAGGATAAAATCTGGGGAAGCTGAAAATGAGTATTATATTCCCTGGGAAGAAATTTCCTGAGCTGAAATGCAAAACCAAGTAAGCTTTTCCTTATTTTACTCTTCTCCTAGTCTTTTGACACTGGTCTTTCGGCAAAGGGAAGTCTAAGCTCTCTGCATATCTTACCACAGCCATCGTTCTTACATTCACCAAGTCCACCACTATCAATAAGCAGACTACGATTTTAATTCACTCCCACTTTTAATAATGTCCAAGATGAAAGATTAGGAAATCCAAGTCCATTTCTTCAGACTTGTTTTTTTACAATAAGCAAAAAAGACTGGAATCTAAAACTTCGAAGTGGAGAAAGGAGGGCTTGCCTTTTAAATTTGTTTTCCCCACCAAGAAAAATCATGTGCTGTGAAAAAGTCGTGAAGTGAGTCAGAAAGGGAGGCTTTGCACACCACGTGTGGGCCCTGCGTGGGCAGGAGGGCTGTGTAACCTGGGATAAGTTCTTTCTCTAACTCTCAGGTTCCCCACCTATGTGACACGGAAGACTGTTCCAGCTCAGACACCGAATCTAGGACATTTCTGCCTTCTCCCTATGAATAAACTGGAAGAGAAAAGGCGACAAATGCCTTACTTCCTCAGCACTGCAAACTTTCAAAGAGAGATGAGAGACATGCGAAGTTGGAGCTGCACTTGGAACAGTGAGGGATCTAGGGATTATCCTACATGAAAGGCCAACAATATTAAAATATGTACCACAAACTTTTTGTCTTTTATAAATTCCAGTATAATTAACATAGTGTTCTGTTAGTTCTAGGCGTACGCTATGGTGATTGGATACATCACTCAGCGCTCCTCCTGTGCACGCTTCATCTTCACCCTTCCCTCCACCCACCTCCCCTCTGCAACCTCCAATTTGTTCTCTATATTTAATACCAAAAGCTTTTTATTTTTTTTTAAATTTTTTATGTTTATTTTTGAGAGACAGAGCATGAGTCGGGGAGGGGCAGAAAGAGAGGGAGACACAGAATCCAAAGCAGGCTTCCAGGCTCTGAGCTCACACAGCACAGAGCCTGATGCAGGGCTCAAACCCACAAACTGTGAGATCGTGACCTGAGCCAAAGTCGGATGCTTAACCAACTGAGCCACCCAAGCGCCCCACTAAAAGGTTTTTAAAAGCTCATTCTTTTAAATTCACTTTCTCTTCAAAAGCTCATTCTTTTAAATTCACTTTCTCGAGCCTAAGTGTCCATCAACAGACGAATGGATCAAGAAGATGTGGTTTATCTATACCATGGAATNATAAAATAAATAAATTCACTTTCTCTTCACTAACTGCTATTAAATGAGGACTTCCTTATATTACACTAATTACACAAAAAGTTCCTATAAGACTTTGCCATGTTTATGTCGTGTAGCTTCCTAGTCTCTCAAAATATTTTCATTACATTTATGGTATAATTGAGGTGATAAGATAAAGGAGGAAAACACTCCCTACAAAGTTTTAGTAAACGATTATAGAATTTTTTAAATTAAAGCTCAAAAACTGAAAATGTTAACTCAAAGTGTGTAAGGGATGTGTGTGTGTGTGTGTGTGTGTGTGTGTGTGTATAACTGGAACATGTAAGTGCCCAACAAATGCTGACCACTTTTAGTGTCAATGTTCACTTTCTTGATCTTTTTCTGAACTACAGTCAACTTTAAAAATACAAGGCATCACTCAGGGCAATGCACACTCCCCCTTCTTTGAGATACTACTGTACATGTAAGTCAATATCATACAATACTCACCTTACTTAAATCAAGTTTCTTCATTAAAATAAGTTTACCAACTTTGCTTCATTATGGTTTTCTTGAAGGCAGGGATCTTATTAACAATTATTATACTACAATTTCTGTAAGAGTACTAGAAACTTCATTGACTATCTTTGGCCTGACTGCCTAATGAAATTTAGCCATTCATTGTGCTTGTTGTTACATTCCCAGCTGCCAGCAAAGGGCCTGTCACAGAGATACTAATAAAAACTTACAGAATTAATAAATTAGAGATGCCAGTCCATTATTCTTTTCTAGTAAGCACCTGAAATTACAGTATTTTTCCTTAAAAAGTAAATTGAAAACAAACTTCAATCATTACAAATATTTTGAAAGTTCAAAGTCTTTTTTTTTTTTTTACTGTTTATTTATTTTTGAGAGAGAGAGAGACAGAGTGTGAGAGAGGAAGAGGGGCAGAGAGAAAGGGAAACACAGAACCCGAAGTAGGTTCCAGGCTCCCAGTAGGCAGCAAAGAGCTCGACATGGGGCTTGAACCCACAAACCACAAGATCATGACCTGAGCCAAAGTTGGATGCTCAACTGACTAAGCCACCCAAGTGCTCCTGAAAGTTCAAAGTCTTAAGGCAATTTTTAAATTAAAAAAAAAATTTTAAACAAAGTCTTAAGTCAAATATAAACTAATTAAGCAAAGTAAAAATAGAAATGGCCTCCCATATTTGACATGAAATCTTCAAAAGAAGATTTCATAAGGTCTCCAGATAAGGATATTTTCAAGGAGACAGTAATGTCTTCATTGAAAAGGTCTCTTATTCAAATGCTAATGTCCAGCACAAAGCTAAAGCCCCTCAAAGGCTTGTAACACAGAAACCACTAACTGGATGGGCTGAACACACAGGTAGTGATTCCTGAATAGCCACCAGCATCTCACTGGTGGAGAGCACCATGTGAGGTGCTATGCCAACTACCACAAAATGAAATATTAAGACATGTTCTGTTCTTAAGATAGGGAAACCCTTTGATCCCATGAGTTTTTCAACCTCTCCTCTTTACCCTTCAATCCAATTAAGATAAACACAGTAACAATAATTGAGTGAGCACACACATTTCCCATATATACAAGTTCATAAGAACATAGTCATAAATTCCTCCTCTACCTCTAGTTAAGAAAGTTATTACTGCCATCATGTCATAGTCTAGATATGAGACTAAGGAAGTGAAAGACAGATTTTGAAATTTTGAAACCAGATGTGAGTTAATTCCAAAATCCTACTGTCTGAGTGTACTTTTGTTTCACTTTCCTAATCCTAATGGAGTGTACCAATGTCAATGCTGCCCTAATGTCACATCCCAGGGCATCTTCCCCTTAAGGCTTGCTTCGGAGAAACTGACCCTTCCAGGAAGATGTCCCCAAGGTGGGACACATCAAAGGAACAGAGAACAAAGAGCAAGCTCGCTGAGATCAGGGTTATTTGACACTTTTTGTTCTCAGCAGTGAGAACTGAGCCTGAAATGCACTTAGCATTATTTGGTGTTTCAATTACTTCTACAGGAGGATTACAAAATTTCCTACTACTTTTGTTGAGCAAAGTAGAGACAGAAAGTGGGTGGAGGAAAAGTGCACTGTTGTAGCAATGATGTTTGGGATTTTATACCTTTTTTTTTTTAATACAGAGGTTAAGAGATGTCAGAAACAAGGGTGTCATTTACTAGCTTCTTACTTTTGGAAGTCAGAAGCACAGTTTTCTGACATATTATGAATTTAAAATACTTTTTAGAAATAAAAATGTGCTAAAGAATGAAATAACAAAATGAGAAGTCTTGAAATTTGTCGTTTCAGAATCCTCTCACTTCGACAGCTGTGAACTGTAAATGTGGTATTGTTCTACAGGCTACCAATAAAGTAGGAATTTATCGAGTTAAGTGATTATCTTCCTTTTATGTTTTATCAGTGATCACAGATCAAGTTATTTATTGTCACAAAAGGCGAGATCTGATTATGGCAGTTATATGATTATGTACAATATCTACTTTTTAAAAACTAAAAATATTTAATATTCTTAGAGATACTAAATAAGATTTAATTAAAAATTAAGAGAAGGGCCACCTGGGTGGCTCAGTCAGTTAAGCAGCCGACTTTGGCTCAGGTCATGATCTCACTGTTGTGAATTCAAGCCCCATGTCAGGCTCTGTGCTCACAGCTCAGAGCCTGAAGTCTGCTTCAGATTCTGTGTCTCCCTCTCTCTGCCCATCTCTGACTCACACTCTGTCTCTATCTCTCTCTCAAAAATAAACTTAAAAAAATTTTTTAATAAAAGTTAAGATGCTTTTATTTCTAAAAGGATATAATTTAAGAGTAGTTACATAAATTGTACAACTAAAGATGAATAGATCTTCATTAGGTTTCAAATCATATATGCTGCATATTGGTCTCCAAAAGCAGGAAAACTGAATGGTGTTTTATTTAAAAGATTAGTTGTCAAAACAAAAACCAAAGTGTTAGTTTCTGTTTATAAACTAAAACAATCACAACTCCCTAATTACACTCATTACTTTTATGACTTTGAGCTTTTATAGCTCAAATTAGTGAATTTTTAAAAAATAACATTAGGGGACGCCTGGGTGGCTTAGTCAGTTGAGCATTCGTCCAAACTCTTGGTTTTGGCTCAGGTCATGTTCTCACAGTTTGTGAGTTTGAGGCCCATATGCTTGGGATTCTCTCTCTCCCTGTCTCGCAGCTCCTCCCCTCTCTCTCCATCTCTCAAAATAAATGAATAAACTTATAAAATAAAATAGAATTAGGACATAAAAAGGTGACAACTTTCTAAACAAGAAGACAGGAAGTTCTAAATTCTGTGTATAACTGTTACTGAACAAAAACAAAAACAAAAATTCTCAATAAATACCCTCTCTGTAGTCTCCTGAGCAAGGCAAGCTCTTCCCACATGCGGTTATCTATCTCTATTCATGCACGCAGAAGAGTCAACAGTTTATTTTGCAGTCATGAATCAACATGTGCTTTAGATGGTCTTTCCAAGGAAACTTCTATCTCTTTAGTCACCTTACAAATTTTCTGGATTTCAAAAGACCCAAGTGTAGTAGCCAAAGTCACTTCAAATCTGATTATTCAAACTGTAAATGTAATCCCATACAGAATGTCATATATGTTATATGTCCCTTGTGGAAACGATGCCAAAGGAAAGCAAATAAATATTTATAAAAAGGACTGAGATAAAAAGCATATTCTTTTTGTTAGAAAAACTAAAAGCTTTATCCCCAAATAAGCAAATCACTATGCTTAGCAGGGTATTTCAATGGTTTCCCTCAATCCTCACCTCTCACATCCAATCCACATACTCTACCCAACACCTTCTGCCAACATCAATCCTACTATTCTGCCACTGAGATTCTCTTCAGTCCATCCACCCATCCCCATCCTTGGAGCCACTCCTATAACTGCATCCATTATTAAAGACAATTATATAAAACACTTTCTATCTTACCATTCTACTGAGGGAAAAAATAGGTGAGAAAAGGGGTAACAACAGAGGCTGGAGTCAACTGAACTCCAAAAGTTACAATCTGTACCTTGCATTCATGTCAGTCAGTAAAAATAAATCACATTTAAAATTAGAATGAGGGTATTCAAACAATGTAAGACTCGGGTATGAATTATAATATAAGAACTTCTCCATAGCATAATCTGGGGCATTTCCATTGTCTCAAAGAAATTCACAAAGTCTGATGCCATTTAAAAAAAAATGTTTTAATGATACTTCAGGGGGTCTGGAGGATTGTCTAGTAACTACTTCAGGTATGAGAGTGAGAACTGCTAAGTGTAACGATTACCCTGAGAGAAGGCTTTTGCAGGATTATGAAAGGACATGGAAGTTTATGAAACAGTAGCTGAATTAGCATTACTATATTAATTTAATATTGTATCCACAGGGGGAAAATATAATTTTGAGAAATGATGTCCTGACACAAATATTCAGTTACTAAGTATGAGCAACGGTCAAGAGAAAAACAAACATATATTCCAATTCTTGTGAATTTAAATACTTGCCTTAAAGCATTGTTTAGTAAATTTAGGTCATGTTATATTTTATTTCCTTGCAGTTGATCAAATTAAGTCTCTAATTTCACTGCATTACAGAAAAGCAAAACAAAAATTTATGTTGGGAAACCATAGGCCTCCAAAGGAAAAAGTTTTTGTTATGTGCAAACTTATCTACCAACTGTGAATGAAGTAATGTACAGAATAATCAAGTTAGATGGAATTTGGCTTTCACTGCAAAGAAGCTCTACCATCTCAGAGAATTTTAAAGAGAAGAATTATATAAATATTTTTTTCAGCATGGTGGCAAAAGATTTAAAAAATCAGCTTTTTTCACCCCTAAACCAGTGCAATTCTCTTTTTTCTAGAAGCTGATTCCAGCACATCTCGCCCTTGGTATAGCACAAAGAGGACAAATGCAGATGATTTAAGACTTAGTCCATTTCTTGACCTTAAACCAGTGACCACATCTGAAAGCCTCATTTTTCTCACCAGAATGCCTACAGCTAGAATATCAGAAATGGCTGGTTTCAGAAATTTAGTCTGGTTTAACTCACTAAATTTCAGTGAAGATAGGTTCCATAAGCCATTGATGTTTGTTTATGGTCCTTTTACTTACAAGTCAGTGATGTTTCCTAGCAAGAAAGCATCAGCCAGAGAAAGACAAGGAGGCCTTTGCTATGGCATGAGAAGACCTCCAGTGCCCTAGCAACCTGCTGCTGCTCAGAATATGGTCCTCACATAACGTCTGTTCATCTAGAAGATTGTTTAATATCACATCTTAGCCCACCTCAGACCTACTGAATCTGAATCTACATTCAACAGATGTTCAAGTGGTTCCTACAACACTCCAAGTTTAAGATTTAGTGCAAAGCACACTTGGTTTTTTTGTCATATTGATAGTGGAAATGGAAGTGTAAGTAATTTGGCTGACCTACAAGGGTCTTCCTAGGACCAAACTTAGGAGGAATCCTAAGCAGGTGCTAACGTCTTAATGAAGAGAGTAAACATATGCTACCTCTGATCCAAACACCTTTTCAACCTTGAGCTCAAGTCTGCTAGGAGTCTGCTAGGAAATGGGGAGGCGGCTATGGGAACTATTATATGGAAAATTATGTATAAACAGGCACTTTGAAATTGGTTAAAGTCTTAATAAACCGCTGGTATTGTGATTTCTTCTGAAGATTCCAATTTTGCCAAGATCCCTGCTCTTTAGGTAAAATGGGCTTGGCAAGGGAGGAATCCAGAGGGTCAACAACCGATCCTTACCATCTTTCATTCATTTGGTCAGCCATTTAACATATACTTATTTAACACGACCTGTGTCCTGTCACGTTATGAATAAGAACATAGTCAGCAAAGAATAAAACCAACATGACTCTGTATGGAACCAACATGACCATGGTTTTGGAGAAGGTTATCATCCTCTTCCAGAAACACAAATAGGATCCAATGACACAACAGTGTCCTTATTCCTTGAACACAGGGATGTGGAAAAAATCTTTCCACTGTAGTTCCAAGGAGGCAAAGGTGGAAGAACTTTTTTCAAAGAAACTTTTTTTTTTCCTGCGAAACTAAGTACAATCTTGTTCTAAGTCTTCCTAGCAGGAGGACATGTCTTCAGTACATTCACTTGGTACCTTTTTTAACCTACTAGGTAGAAGCTGATGATCACCTGATCTAGCACATCTTACAAAACACCTAGTCTTCTTTGTCCTTCCCTAAGCCCTTTCAAGGATCCCCTGACCCCATGGCTTCTTTTCAAGTATTTTGTTTCCTTTTTATCTCTTCTAATGGCTTTCCCTTCCATTCAGAGGAAGGGAGTAAAGCAAAAATCTCATCAGCAGAAGAGGCTGATGGAATGGTCTTTGAGGAACAGTCTCTGGCTTCATTCCTGTTCTCCACTGTGCTGTATGAGGAAGAATCTCAACTCTAGTGAGATCCTCCTGCACATAAAACTCTTAGGTACAATTTTTAAAGTTTATTTATTTTGGAGAGAGTGAAGCACGTGGGTGTGAGAGTATGCACATGTGAGCAGGGAAAGGGCAGAGAGAGAGGGAGAGAAAATCCCAAGCAGGCTCTGTACTGTCAGCACAGAGCCCAATGCAGGGCTTGAATACACGAACCATGAGTCATGACCTGAGCTGAAATCGAGTCAGATGATTAATCGACTGAGCCACCCAGGAACCTCAAAACTCTCAGGTATAATTTTGGCTTTATCTAAGGCCAAGGGTCATTTTATCACAGTGATGAGAAGTGAAAAGATGCTAAGGAATAAAAAGGGGATATGAACAACCTTCTAGAGGGTAATTCACTTGAGAGTATTTCAGTTATAGTGCTCATAGATGTCCTAGGATTCCCAGAAAGCTCTATAAATAGGAGAAGCTTTAGATCAGTATAGACACTAAAGTGCAAGAGTCATGTTAAATTCATCTTTATGTCCCTGGTGCCTATGTCTGCTCGAGTGGTGGATGAGTAAGTCAACTAGTCATTTATACTATGCATTTTGTTCTTGGAGGTTTTCTTATCTAAATCTGCAATTTAATCGTGAAGCACTAACTCCTTCAATTACTGAGAAATAAAGAACTGAGAGATAAATAACTGAGAAATAGCCACCGGGCAGCTACTGTGTGCCAGGCATTATGCTGGACTCTGGGAAAGGTGAGCCACAAACATGACCCCAAAATCCCTTGTAGATTCATGGTCCAGACAAAGAAATTAAATTTGATCAAATAATCACATACAAATGTGTAAAACTGCAGTTGCAATGCAATGAGAAATCTCTAGTAGAATTAACCTAATTATGAGAAAGAGAGGGAGGGAAACATAGGGGTTTTTCTGGGTGATACTTAAAGCAGTGACTAGAAGCACATAAAGGAGATTTTAAAAAAGAAAAGCAGTGCCATTGATCCAACACAGTAATTATTTCCAGTATTAGTAAAATTAGTTATAGTTAATTAGCCACACACTAAACTACATTATGGATAACAAATGAGATTATTTACTTAAAAGATACAGCTCTGAGTATCCACCAACATCTATTACCACCAACAGATTAATGAAGAAAACTTTGGTTTTTAATTTTTTCTGGAATAAGCCTTTTTAATTTATGAACATCTTGATTTAAGTACTGGTTTTCTTCTTTCGGACACTGTTGGCCAGGATTTCAAATAAAAGAGATAGGATTTCCAGATAAGATTCTGGCATTTTGTTTAATAGCTTTCCAAAAACCCTTGAGTTTTTGACTCAGAAGGATATGACCCATTCTTTTTAATGTCCTATGTGAGTGACAGCTGTGGTGGCAAGCTGGGTATCACTATTGTAAGTGAGAATAAGAACACCCAAGGCCAAAGCAGTAAATCCAAAAGCACAGAGATAAGAAGGTTGCCCCCTCCGGGGCTGATAGCCAACCAAATGTGCAAAAGCATAAGGAATTCCAACAGCTACAGAATCAGTTATGAAAGGGGCAAGCAGATGAAGTATGAATGAAGAAATGCTAAAGCCTGAGAAGTGATTAAAAAAAAAGAAAAGAAAAAAACCTAAGAGTAATGTTAGTAAAATGAAGAGGAAAAACATTTTACATAAAGAAGACACATAAGTGAGGGCAGAGGACAGACAACAAAGGGTTAATGAGTAAATAGGAAATAAGCACATAACATTATTTCAGCAAAGAGAGAGGTAAATCGCTAATGGGTAGAAAGAATTGCTACTTTGTTTTTAGATAATATAATTATAACTGCCTTCCAGTTTTCATCCTTTCAAATTGAAGCTTATGGGGTAATCATTCAAGAAATTTAAGGATGTGTTTCCAACATACATTAAAATATGGTACCTTGGATGCCCAATTGAATATAAAATTTGGGACAATTTTTCAGTTATGCAAGTTTAAACTAACCTTAAAACTTTTAAGCTTTCATCCCAGTAAAGTTTACAAGAATTCTGAATTATTTTTTTTATTATTATTTCTGTTAGGCAGCTCAAATAGTGGCTATAGAGTAATAAAAGACTAACCCACAGAAGGAACTATGGTATAGTTTGAGTCTACTCATTCCTTTCCTACATTATCTGTTTGAAATTATTTCAAAGTAACTGTTTTTCTTATCCTCATTTAAAACAAAATCTTTCACCTCTTCTGTTTAAGCATCAAATTATGTCCTCTAAGTACTGATGTTCAGACTTAATTTATAAGATTTACATAATTCATAATAAACGGCATGCATTTCTTTCACCTAAATCATGGCTTTGTTCAAAAAAACAGTATATTCCACTGAAATATATCAAAATAATGCCATCATAGGGAATAATTCAGAATTCACCCAAGTGAATATTTCTGAAATTATATTTCTCATAGCAACCCTAAATCACAAAAACATTGCTCAAGTACACTAAAACCCGAATTTTGCATATTCCAAAGTAAATCAACTTGCAGTGCTTCGGAGAATAATGATCCCTTATCTGCTGAGTAATTTTTAAATAAAAATAATTTATTAGGAAAAGAGTTTAGAAAATAATCCATTTCTGAACTATACAATGAAGCAAGGATACAAAACTTAAAAAGAACAAAACTGAACACTAACCAAAGGAAATAAAAGTGATCATATTTTTTAAAGAGAGCCATAAAAGAAAAGCTTATTGAAATATTTTGCTTTTTTATTGATAATAATATCATTAATTTATCAGAGCATATTACTAGAACAGTTTACAGAATCTACCCATTTGCTTTTATGAGGTGTGTCGAATAAATATTCAATTAGCTGAACCAGTCAGACTCCAGAAGTCTGGAGTCAACTAGGTCAATATACTTCAATTTACAACCTAGGTCAATATACTTCAGGAGGTCTGAATGACTGAACATGAACTTGGACTCGGTTGTTACCTTCTTCATTCTCTAAGGATTGTAGGCACTGCGTGGTCACACGTAGAGCTCGGGCCTAGCCAAGCACTGACAATTCAGTATTGTCAAGACACTACATTTCTATATCAGGAAGTTGATTATTCTAGAGTCTACATAACCAGGTCCACACAATCCGTTTCTAGAAGGAGATAATCTCAGGCTGACTGTCATACTCAGAGTTAATAAGGTTCTTGCAACCACCCTGAGGGAATGCCTCAAGGACACCAAACTTCTATAAGCAGAGCTAAAATCCCTCCACTGGAAATGCAGTTCTGAGACCCTCCAAGTGGAGTTTGATCAAACCCAGAAGAATAAACTAAACGTGAAAATATATTCACCATTGAGGCACCTGGGTGGCTCAGTCAGTTAAGCATCTGCTGACAGAACAGACCCTGCTTGGGATTCTCTCTTTCCCTCTTTCTCTGCCCCCCCCCCGGCTCGTTCTCTCTCTCTCTCTCAAAATAAATAAATAAACATTAAAAATTTTTAAAGAAAATATATTCACTATCAAATAAATGCAAATTAAAATTATGAGATTCAACTTCATGTGTGTGTGTGCGCGCGTGCGCACGCGCACGTGTGTTTAACTGGCAAAAACAAAAAAGAATTCAAGCATGCTGCATGAGCTCAGTCATGAGAGTGCTGCCAGGCATGTAAATTGGTGTCACTTTCATGAGGGCAATTTCACAACATGCATCAAAAGACTCAGGATTTTCACTCTAGGAATATATTATGAGTAAAGAGACAAGGGCAAGAAAATAGAAGTCCAACGATCCTTGTTCATAGCAGGGTACTGAAAGCAACAAAAATGTTGCCTCAAACAAAGTATGGTAAATAAATGGTTATAAACAGTGATTTAGGTTATTATGAAAAAAGGCTACTTGCAAAATACCACTTAAGAATGGAATTTAGGATAATCCTTCCCAATATGGTAAAGATGACGAGGAGTGCATGTATACACGTGCGTGCAGCATGGTACGGGTACAGACAAAAAGGTAAACGGAGATCTATCAAACACATTATCTTTGGGTGCGGAGATTATAAGCAATTTTTCTTTCCTTTTCATACCTTTCTGCATGGTCAGGATTTTTAGAGTAAGTACGGCAGAACTCTAAAATCATGGGCAATATAGATGGGCACAAAACAAAACAAACAGGCTTAGAATTCTATCACATCACCTCAAACTCTGAACATGTTCTTCTATAAATGTAGTTATGTTCTATACCGAGAGAGGTTCTGACCTCCTGAGAACGTCAAAACGATCAGAACACCTGGACAGACTTAATTTCCTAACGGCTTCAGAAAAAGGCTTAGATTCAAAATGCTGGCTACATGCAATCCATTCTATGCCTGCGGGATACTTTTCAACTGTAGTGTTGAATTAATAAAAGATGAGAAAACACCGAGCCCATAATAGCTACTTCCTGTGCTTCTCCACATTTTATTTGAGACAGGCCATTGGTAGTAGAATCTACAGTCAGTTGTGATAAACAATTAAAGGCTATGAAAACAATTTTTAAATTCCTCTTTCATTTATTATCAATTCATAATTTGGCTTAAAATCTACCAATGGCATTTTGGTTTGGTAATCATTTTGAGAATGCCTAGGTTTAATTTAAATGACAAATTCCTAAAAGTGTTCTCCAATATGCTTACAATAAAATTTTAAGAGCTCCTCTTTTCCTGGGCCATTTAGAGACACAGGGAATAACAATAGAAACTAGTGCCTCCAGGGTACCCGAGTGGGTCAGTCTGTTAAGCTTCAGACTTCAGCTCCGATCATGATCTCCTGGTCTGTGGGTTCGAGCCCCGCATTGGGCTCTGTGCTGATAGCTCGGAGCCTGGAGCCTGCTTCAGATTCTGGGTCTCCCTCCCTCTCTCTCTCTGCCCCTCCCCCACTCGTGCACTGTCTCTCTCAAAAATAAATAAATATTTAAAAAAAATTTTAACTGTTGCTTCAAAAAATGTAAACTCAAGATGGAAATACAGGCAGAAAAAAACAGTAATTATGTATCATTCGTTGTTTGCAGTGTTAAAACAGGCACAGGGTGCCATGTGAGTACAGAGTGAGCGCCTCTAAGAGGGGGATGACTGATCAGGTGTGACTGGGTAAGCTGTATCTTACAAGATAATTAAGATTTAGTCAAATAATTAGAGGGTAAAGAGTATTAATATTTACCATCCTATGGAAGTAAGAAAAAGCAACCAAGAGAATTTCCATCAATAGGCCTAATTATGTCCCAACAGCATTCATTCCTACGCTGAGAAGTTTTGATTATCTACTTTAACTCAGGCACTGTGCTTAGTGAAAAAGAAACTGTTCCTGTCCTTAAGGGATGTAATGATAGAGTCATAAACAGAGAATTTTAATTATGTGATCACTATCCCCATGTGGCAGAGTATCAGAAGCTATGGTAGCATCGAGGAGAGACATATAATCTAATTCTGAGTGCCTCAGGGAAAACTTCTTGGAGGAAATGACACCTAAACTGAAATCAAAACAGATAGGAAAATAAAATAAAAGATGCAAAATAAAAATAAATAGCAAAAGTAAGTAAAGTGGTAGTGATTCATGAGTTATGGCAAGGAGGGTCAAGAGATGCCTGATCACAAAGGGGTTTTTAAACATCATGATGAAGAGGGGCATTTGGGTGGCTCAGTCAGTTAAGCATCTGGCTTCAGCTCAGGTTATGATCTTACTATTGCTGTTCCCAAGTTCGAGCCCCGCATCGGGCTTTGTGCTGACAGCTCAGAGCCTGAAGCCTGTTTCAGATTCTGGGTCTCCCCTGCCCCTCTCTGTCTCTCCCCTGCTTACTCTCTCTCACTCTCTCTCTTTCAAAAATAAACATTTAAACTAATAATAATAATAAATAAATACCATGACGAAGAGTTTAGATTTCACTCTGTGGTCAGTGGAAAAATTAGAAACGGCATTGGGAGGAGGAAGTAATATGATCAGATATATACCTAAGAAAAATTATTTTGCTACGGGTGCAATGGAATGGAATGGAATAGAGCAAAACTGATGAAGAAAGATTAATTTCGAAAAGGTTTTTGGAATAATGAAAGTAAGAACTGTGGGTGGTGATTACAACTAAGGTAGAGGGAGTGGTACTGGAAAGTACCCGCCATTCAATATCAGCCACTTGACAGATACTAAGGAGTTAAAAATCAATATGAATATGGGGATTTATTATATATGTAGGGTGTATGGAAGACAAAGGCATCCTGGGTGCCACCAAAGTTTTTCACATGGGAAAATATGGGTGAGTAGCGGAGTCAATCAATGGCACAAGAACTTAGGAGGCAATGGGAGATGAAATTCATTTTTTATGTACTTAGTTTGGAGATTCTTAAAATGTCCAAGTTGTGAGAGGGGAATATACACAAGAGAGATCTGGGCTGAAAAACAGAGCATAGTGTAAGAACAGAGTTAAAAACAAAGGCTCAAGGATTTGGGAGATGCGGGACAAGAAAATGCAGATACTAACTCAACACCAGGGGTTGATGGAGATGTCCCAGAATGTCTGGAGTGGGTAAAGGTGGGAGGACAGGAGGGAAACATTAAGTTACGCTGACATTTATGGAATCGAAACGGGAAGAAGATTCCCTAGAAGGATGCAGTCAGAGATATGGGGCAAAAGCAGGGGTTCATCACCAAGGCCTGGACAGGAGAGCATTCCCAAATGGAAGGCATGATTAATCCTGGGAAAGGCCACAGCTGCACAAGTCAAGAAATAGGTGCCATCAGTAGAGACCGCTGTTAGGCTGAGGAGAGAAGCGGAGGATGTAAAGAAAAGAACACAAACACTTCTGTCAGGAAACTGGCTTTGGACGGGAGGAAGGCAGGAGCAAAAACAGAACAGAAAGAAAGGGAGTTTTTAAGGGGCAGGGGGAGTGGCTAACATGGTAAGGATGTGAAAGTACCAGTGTTGAGACCATCAAAGAATTAAGAGGCCTGTAGATACCAAGCAGATCATAGATATGGACCTTTGGGGTTATTCATGTGCTGGCTGAATCCAGAGCTGACAGGAAAAGTGCACACCGTGTATCAAAGTCCTCAGTAAATAAGAGAGAATAACTAGACATTTGGTACAGACCAGCAAAAGGGAAAGAAAGGTCATACAACAAAATAGTCAGCTTTACAAAAGCCAGAGATTTTACACTGGATGGAAAAGAAAGCACTTGAGATCTCTCTTCCCTTCTCCACACCTCTTCACAGTGGCTATTCCAACCTTCTTAACTTCTTTTCCTCTAACTCTACCTTCTGTAAGAATGGAAGTCAACAAATGAAAATTCTTTTACCTTCTTGCCATCATACATAATTCACTGGCCCCAGCTCCCAACTGTAAAGCAAAAGAGTATGAGACTACGAGAGAAGATGACCTCAGGGAAAGCCCAATCCCCACCGAAGGCTAGAAACGCATGAGCCTTATTGAGTCTGCACCAGCAGCCGCTGGCTAGAATGAGTGTTTCCAAAAGAATCTTCTAATAGAAAGTAACTACAATCCAGGGGCATGGTGGGACATATGCCTTATTTAAGAATTATCTAGGTCTATGGATTCCAAGAGACCTTACTACCAAGTGAGGAGGCGAAGGGATAAATTAGTCCCCAGGAACCTCACCACGTATGCAGAAATTACAACATTTTCTGGGGTATAGAAAAATACGACAGGTACAGCAATGTTACCAATATTCCTTCTGCTCCTCTTCATTGTAACCACTATTGGTGGGCAGGTCTACATGATTAATGTGAGCCATGATATGCAAGAGGAAGTGATGTGTATCACTTCTAGGTAGAAGTAATGAAAGGCCCACGTAGAAGTCTCCAGGTTCTTTCTTTCTTTACAATAAGCAGCTTGTATTTCCACATAATGCAATACAAGAAGGAAGCTCTTCAATCTGACTCCCCATGTAATGATATGGAGCTTCCATGAGCCAAAGATGAATATAGAGAGTAAGAGTGAAATAAATCTTGGTAGAATTAAGTGATTCATTTTTCACAAGTATTTGGTTACCACAGCATAAGAAGGCTATGCCCACTGAACATAGAAAGCTTCCATATTGACCAAGAATACCAAATGCTGTGATGGCTGACAGGAGTGGAGAGGGTGGAAAAAAAGACAGAGTAGCCAGCTTAAAGTTTCAAAGCAAGTCAGCCTCCTAAAAATCTGATCTCGGATAACTGGTACACTAAAGCATCTCTTCCCTAGAAGGCCAGAGGGTCAAACAGCAGTTTAGTCCAGAGGAACAATGTAGTATCCCTTGAAGAACTCAGCAAGAGAAATTGTTCATATCTAGACATCTTCCCAAACCTGACCCAATTCCTTTGGCCCAAATAAGGAAACAGCTCTGAATGATGGTATTTGTCTAGATCAATGTGATCATTTTCTTGTTCTTGATCATTTTCTTGAACCACAGCTCAACCAGTAATGTATCGTGATGTTCTCAATTTTCTTAACTGAGAAGGCTATAATAAAAGGAATAAAATGTATTTAGTCACACATCATATATAAATGGTTTTCTTTCAGTAAAGAATTTAAATGCTACTTGATGAGTACTTGAAGAGTAAAGCTAGAATTAACTTCTAGGCAGTATATAAATATTAATTGAGAACTTTCATAATTACATTTTATAGAGAGATGAGAATTATCTGATTTTTATTCCTATCATTATTGGTTCAAAGTATTAATACATACTTTATATCACATTATGTGGGTTTGCAATCACATCAAGTTCAAATGAATTGTGGAAGATTATCCAAAAGAATAAAATATTTACACATCATCTCTACCATCTGCATGGGAATAGGGTGGATTATGACATGGTCTGATCTATTTCCCAGTAAATCTCTATCTCCTGAGAAGCCTCTTCTTATGTAATGAGCTCTCAACAGGGATCTTTAAGGTTCCCAGCAAAAATACTGATAATGGGTACAGAAGTCCGCCCTGGGCACACTCAAATCCAGGAGTGTATTTCACTTGTGCTGCAGATGCTGTGTGTCAGACTGGCCTATCCTCACATGGCACAGGACACTTAATTTGCTTAAGGTAAGTCCAACTGCTCCCTAGATATTCCAAAGCCAAACAGAAAAATAAACTGTGAAATGGGGGTGGAAAAACTCTCTCTCTGGGACACTTAGGGGTTGTCACACCAGCATCTATTCCCTTTTCCTTAGAAATATTCCTATTATTCATCATCATATCCTATCTTCCCCAGGGTAGCTAATTTGAGGACAGCTAATTTTACCCCTGACTCTAGCAATGGGAATGGAATTTAGGCCTAAAATAATCAGCTTTTGAAAGCATTTCCCCTCTCTGGATATGGAAGAGGGAAAAGCACGGGAGCTGTCGGCAGCTGTCTCGCAATCCCATGAGAAAGGGATACTGGCCGACGTGGAAGGCGAGAGTCGACCTCTCCAAAGAAACCAAGTTGTTGAAGGAACCAACTGACCACCTAATCCCAAGCTAGATAAACAAAGAAATTCTTTTTTATTTAAGCCAATCTGAGTGGAGTATTTTGTCATTAGCAAATAAAGGCACCCTGACTCACACAGATTTCAAGACCAACATGTCTCCTGTGGTTCTCCATGCTCTGAAAGACAGGCTGTGCATTCCAGAAACCCTGGCTTGCTGACCTCCATTCTCTCATCAACTAGAAACTTTTTAAAGACAAAGAGAATGATTAGAAGTACCATAAAACCTGCATTCCTGAAAAAGGAACATATAGATAACTAGTCTACAGCAATTGCTATAAACGGACCAGCTAAAACAACAGAGATGCCAAGATTTGATCTACACTGGATGGAAATGCAACAGAACCACAAGTCCCCCAGCAAGCACACCACCTACAAAGAGACCTCATCCCATACCCTGTTTCTGGGGAAGGAACAGGAGGCGGGAAGAAACATATCTGCCATTTGTGACAATTACTAAACTGGCTTTCAAACTGTCCAAATCAACAGAATCATTTTTAAAAGTCCTTGCTATAAAGATGAAGTCAAATGAGTCCTAGAAGTCACTCCTGACAGTGGTTCACAAATAACACTAAGTTATCCCTAAAATACTGCCATAATGTTTCTGACAGGCTCATATGATTTAAGTAGCAGTTGGATGCTGGTTCTCTGTCAAGTCTATACACTTAAGCACTTTATCATTTTTATGACACTATGTAAATTTAAGATAAACAGTATCTATGTATATATAACTTCAGTTAACACTTACTATTCTCTAGCCACCTTTTTTCCAACCCATACTTTTCATGTTAGCTCAGCATTTGTACATCTTTACAGATTTTCATCTGAGACTACATGCTTAACTATGGCTTTATAGAACTAGTCCAAAACATCAACATATCTGCATTATTTGGCAGTGACAAAGGCTACTGATATCAGCATTATTATTTTCCTTTTCTAAAAACACAATTCCAAATTGAGAAATAATCAAGGAGAGAAATAATCCTCCCTTCTATCCTAATTTAGGAGGCAGAGTCTTTATTTCTTTTCAAATCGAAAACCAGGCACACATTATTAATTTATCTGCTTTCACTTGCTCTGATTGAAATTAAAGATTAACATTTTCAGACTGGTCTTCAAAATCGTTCACTCATTAATCAATGAACTTCAAGAACCAACCAGCTAAAAAGTCACCTAAGGGGCTCCTGGGTGGCTCAGTCGGCTAAGTGTCCAAACTCTGGACTTCAGCTCAGGTCATGATCTTACTCTTGTGAGACAGAGCCTCTTGATCAGGATTCTGGAGTGTGGGTGTGGAGCCTGCTTAAGATTCTCTCTCTTCCTCTGTCCCTGGCCCCATCTCTCAAAAATAAATAAATAAATGAATAAATAAATAAATAATAAAAAAAATAAAAAAAACCTCAGCTAGAAAATCTTCACTAGCCTCTCCCAAAAAAGGCATGCATTCTTGTACTAGAACATCCTACCAATATTCATTGGAAATGTCTTAAGTTCATGTCCCTGATAATTAACATATTTTAATTCAAACTATGGCTTAATATATACTTCTGTAATACTAATTAAAGAATATAAATATTAGACAGGACCCTGGGTGGCTCATTTGGTTGAGAGTGATTCTCGATTTCAGCTCAAGTCATGATCTTAAGTTTCATGGGTTCTAGCCTCCAGTTGGGCTCTGTGCTGCTAGTGCTGAGCCTGCTTGAGATTCTCTGTCCCCCACTCTCTCTGCTCCTCCCCCACTCCCTCCCCTCCTTAAAATATATGAAGTTTAAAAAAATTTTTTAAGGAATATAAATAATAGAAGCTTTCTTTTTTAAAATCTCTAGTAATATTTTCATTAAGTAATAAATGACTCTAGGCATGCTATCTAAAATAAGACAGATGTAAAAATAAATAAGTAAAAATAACACAGATGTATCTTAAATGGAAGAAGTAACATGTAGGGGTTTTGTTTGTTTACTGTTATTACTTGTGGTTTTTTTATAAGAAAAAGTAGTTCCTATATCATGGATTATAATTTAGGGAAAAAAACATGAAGTTTTGTTATACATCTTTTATAGTAGAAGCTAGAGTAGTTTTAAAATTAGAAAGGAAAAATGAACTTACAAAGTAAATATATATGTCAGTGATGTTGGTCAAAGATCAACTATTGCTGAGATTGGAAATATTATATCCTAGCACAATTACACATATTGGGAATCTTAAAAACAAAATATAAATACATAATAAAACAAGGGCAGAAGTCACCCTAATCATTCATCTTTGCACTCCCATTTAGGGCACCTGGTGTAGTGTCTTCAGTGAAACTGGTATTTAACAAATATTTGTTAAATGAATGAATAAAGAATAAATGATGAGAAAATGATAAACAGCTCCTCATCTCCTGGGAGTTCAATGCTGGAGTTCAGGAGCTACTTTCTTTCTTTTAAATACAATTAATCCTCAATGTCCTTGTAAAATAGCCAAAGGGAAAATATATTTGCATTACATCTGAAATTGATGGAATTTACTGAAGGGTCAAACATCTTCCTCAAAGTAAATAAAGCATTCACCTTCCAGCTAGAAACAGGGTGTTTACATCATTTCCCCTCCCCCTTCCACCCCAGTTCTGCTGCTAAACCTTTCTGTCTACTGGTCACTGCTTTTCCAGTTCCTTTTCAGTCCCTCCCCCTCCTAACCCACAAATACTAGGACCAAGTCCTTTCCAGGTCAATCCTGATTTCTATCCTGTTTTCCCCAAATGGACTCACATGTATCAGACCATATGTTCTAATATTAGCTCGGGAGTGGGGATGGGGGTGGGGATGGAGGGAGCCATCACACTTGTATGTATGAGATCACAGAAAAATAGTTTACTTACATTTGCAAACACCATCATTATTCTATGTTTACCTCTGGTCCACAGTTAGGCAATCAGGATATGAATATATCCTATATTCTTATTCATAAGGATACTACTTATGAACTGGAAGTCTGACACAACATTTATGTGACCTAATTTTGAAAATTTAAAATAGTATAAGGCCTCTAGGCTTAATTTTATAAGGGAACGATTAAAGGGACCCAAGCAGGCACAGATTTATCTCTCTGTGCTACAGGACACTGGCAATTTTTCTTTAACTGAAAACATCCGATATTTAAAATGCCAAACTTCTACATTTCTGCAGTAACAAGGTGGTTATCACATGAATAACATTTTCTGTACTTTCTCTCCAGTAAGGAGAATTAATATTAACACATGAACTGAAAATGTTAAGTGACTATAAATAAGCCAAAATGATTTCATTAAAACTTGGCTTAGGAAATGTACTTTCATATTCTTGGTGGTTCATATTCAAAGGAAGTAACATCAAATGTTAGCCCCACCCCGGTGCATATTCACTCAGGCTCACCTCAGATCTAGGTTTCTCCACTCATCAGAAGAGGAAGATGTACTGATATTCGGGAAAACAAGTTTCTAATGACACAGACGTGACCAAACAGCAATACCCCACCATTAGTACACTGCCATTTGCCAATATGACAAATGTTACCACAAGCAACAGTTATACTGCTTTGTAGCCAAAGCACTAATCAGAGGATGTGAAATAATAACCACGAAATTAAGCACAGAAGAAAACGAAACACACAAAAAGATTTTAAACCACCAAAA
Organism: Crocuta crocuta; assembly: GCF_008692635.1. NCBI lineage: Eukaryota > Metazoa > Chordata > Mammalia > Carnivora > Hyaenidae > Crocuta > Crocuta crocuta. The sequence goes on from NW_027528006.1 coordinate 1,322,283, forward strand.
TATGTCACAAAGACATGTCTTTACCTTCCCTCTGGTCCCTGAACAAAGTCTATGCCATTTTAGAAATGATTCTAACAAGGGGCACCTGAGTGGCCTCATCGGTTAAGTGTCCGACTTCGACTCAGGTCATGGTCTTGCGGTCCGTGAGTTCAAGTCCTGCATGGGGCTCTCTGCTGACAGCTCTGAGCCTGGAGCCTGCTTCAGATTCTGCGTCTCCCTCTCTATCTGCCATTCCCCTCCTTGCTCTCTATTTCTCTCTCTTAAAATAAATAAACATTTAAAAAATTTAAAAAAAAAAAAGAAAGAAAGAATGATACTAACAAGCTTGGTTATTTGGTTTTAAGGCACAGTAACCACTGAATTAATTAATTCCCCCTTAATGACCAAGCTAAATAGTTTGCTCTTTCACTCAGGCCTTCTCACAGACGCTAAAGAACTTCAGGATCAAAGAATCTTCTGTTTTGATTCTGGAGTTTCCTCTACAACTTAAAATCAACGACTTTTATTTTGGGTTAAGTGCTTCACAACTAGTTGAAACTGGAATTAAATTTTATATGAAGCTCTCAGACAATTCGAAGCTATAACAATAACGAATCTGTAAACTCACTACTATAGATTATCAAAGAGAAATGTCCACTATCACTTTTTTCCAGCTTCCCAGAGCTAGCCTCCCCCCTATTTTAGGGACAAGAAATAAAAGATGCCTAAAAGTCACTGTCCACCCACATCCAGGATGATTAAATGACATCTGCTTCATAGATCAGTGACCCAACAGACCTTCAAGAATGAATGGAAGAACTGGATTCAAAGCCGAACACACTTACTTTTAAGCCAAAAAAAGAGATTGTAGATACTGGGAAAACAAATTTCAATTGCTCAACTGTACTCTACTGGAACATTTTTGCTTGTTTCAGTTTATTTATGTATTTATTTATTTTGAGAGACAGAGATATAAAGAGAACAGTGGGTAAGGGGCAGAGAGAGAGGGAGAGAGAGAAAATCCCAAGCAGGCTCCGTGTCAGCACAGAGCCCACTGTGGGGCCTGAACTCATGCGCCATGAGATCATGACCTGAGCTGAAACGAAACTAAGAGTCAGACACTTAACTGACTTGAGCCACCCAGGCATCTCCTAAAACAATGGTTTTTAATAAAACAAGAAATAGTTAAGACATTAAATTCTTATCTTTTAAAATTTTAGGAAAAAGTAATCTTTTTAATGGGATCACACAGATTTGATTGTCCTAGGATAACTATGGTAATACATATTCTTTTTAGTTGGAAGTAAAACTCACTAATGTCCTAGTATTAGGGAAATTATCTATGTAAATTCGTTATTAAGAAAACAAGGTCTCTTTCTAATTCATGAAACAAGATAAAACTCAGCATTTTATACAATTTGAACCATCTGTGAAATTTTTAGTACACTTAGTTTTCACGCACCCTTTCAAGCAGGGTATCAAAAATAATTTTTGCTTGTTTGTATGAATGTTAATGCATTACTTTTCTGAAAATCAGGCACATCCTCAGGTCCAAAAAACATACAAGGCTGATGGATCTGTGCCAGACATATGAAAATATTCCTTCTTTTATTTCAGTCTCATTTTCTAATTCTGTCTTCTTGCACATGGCTTCCAACATTACCGAGAGGCTAGCCCTTCAAGCAGGGCAGCCTGAGTTTCTGGCATGGGGAAGGCACACGGAAGTGAAACATACTTTAGGAGACAGCAGTGTTTTTCTTTTCTGACTGACTGTATGGCACTTAAGCAAGTTTTCTGGAGGGTATGGGGGAAATCAATGCATTTGTTTACCAGGTGGTATGCTTTAATTGTGATAACAGTTGCTCCACAGAAATCATAAATAGACCTCCACACAGACAGACAGACAGAGCGAATGGAGGGATAACGCAAACAGGTGGGTTCACACAGGACCTCTACGCTCATCCACCCTTTGTTCCCCACCTTGCATGTTGTGGCAACTCCAAGAGCCCTGAGAGTCACTGTGGAAAAAAGATAAAACACTGGAAGCTTGTATCTCGAGAACATGGAGGG